>NW_020209955.1:0-1337 GCF_003070985.1 Temnothorax curvispinosus
CGCTGGTTACGCGTAAAGAAAAAAAAAAGAGGAAAGAGAGAAGGAAACCGGTGGAAACGTCGTTTCGCCTGCGCGCTCGCCGTTCGCGATGCGAGTAAGCGAGCACGGGCAAGCACGAGCGTTATAGTGATCGGTGTTCTTCTTCGTAGCGGTGTTCAACCGTCACCGTCGGCCGCGGTTGAACGTGGACAGTGTCGTGCGACAGTGAGACCGCGTTTGAAACGCGTGCGTGTGGTGCGTGTCTCTCCTCTCCTCTCCTGTCCGACATCTAAGCGTTCGTACCAGCGAGTTCCCAAGTGTGCGAATGTGAGACGGATTCCGTGTACGTGCGCGAGCGAGCGAGTGAGAGAGAGAGAAAGAGAGAGAAGGAGTAATATAGAGTTTGCTGTCTGTGTGCACTGTGCGTGCACACGCGGGATGTTGCCGAGTTATGAGCGTGCGGGCGCGCGCGTGTGCGTGTGAGTACTAGAAAGAGAGAGAGCGAGTGTGTGTGTGAGAGAGAAAGAAAGATAGAGAAAGGGAGGAGGAGAGAAAGACTCGTAGCAAGAAAGAAAGACGGACGGGAATAGAGAGAGGGAGAGGGAAAGAGAAAGGGAACGCTAGCGCGTGCATGTGTACGTGTGCGCGCGCGTGCGAGCACGTCCTCCGTGAATTTTTCTTTTCCCTCGCTGGTGTTGTGTCACCGGCGGGTAAAACGAGAGGCTGAGGACGCTCACGGACGTACGGACGTACGTCGCGATATGTCGGAGCACCACCGCGTGGCCGGTGGCTGGGGCACCGCGAGCCCGGGTAACCGAGAGGATGCCTCCGGCGGTGCCGCCTGGTGGCCCTCCAATCTCCAGACCGAACAGCAGCAACAACAGAATCTACATCAGCATCTGATGAATCAGCAGCAGCAGCAACAACAGCAACAGCAGCAGCAGCAACAACAGCAGCAGCAGCAGCAACAGCTCGCGCAACAGCAGCAGTCGCAGCACCATCCGGACAGCGTCCGAAGTACTGCCGCCGCGGTGAACCAACAGCTCTTCTCCTACAAAATGGCCTCCAGCTTCCAGAACCCGGCCACCACCGGCGCGATATCGAGTCCGGTGTCGACATCCACGCCGGGCGGCGGCGGCGCCGCGTGCATGAGGGGTGGATACGATTACAGGCTTGGTACGGCGCCGGGTCCTGGACAAGGCGCCGCTGGCGGCGGCGGCGGCGGTGGCGGCGGCGGTGGTGGCGGCGGTGGTGCGGGTGCCGGTGGCGGCGGCGCCGCCGGCGTACCCGGCACACCTTCCGCACCGCCGCCCGGCGTACAGTGGTGGTATCCGAGCGGAGTCATGGACGCCGCCACG
>NW_020209956.1:0-35060 GCF_003070985.1 Temnothorax curvispinosus
GTGTGTGTGTGTGTGTGTGTGTGTGTGTGTGTGTGTGTGTGTGTGTGCAAAACTGGTTTCGTTACCATAGTGTCGCTAGTAACCGTCAGTCTGCTTCGAAATTTTGGCTTGTACGGACATAAAAATAAAATCATGTCTCGCAAAGGTAAAAAGAACGGTTTTCGTCAATCAAGACCACGAAAAAGATCGTTTCAAGGAAATCAGTTTACTGCCGAAACGGAAACTGCATCAACGAGTAATGCGGCTAAAAAATTGAAGACTGCGGATGATGACATTATTATAAGTCAAACTCACGACTATCGCATTATTGAATTTTTCACTGTTTTTAGTGCTTTGACTCAAATGCTAATTTGTAAAGATTGCAAGAAAAATGTAACTTTTGGTGAAACGGGAAGTCGCGGATTAGGATTCAAAATAGCTGTTACTTGCTCATGTGGTGTTCGGAAGATCGATTCAGGCCCTTTTATTAACAGTGCCTTCGAAATTAATAGAAAAATAATATTTGTCATGAGATTGTTGGGAGTCTGCAAAGAAGGCATAAATTTGTTCTGTGGTCTCATGGATATGTGCCAAAATTTCCATCGTGAAGTATATTATGCCGCTGTAGAAAACATTTATACTGCATCCAAAGGTGTCTTCCATACATTGTGCCATAAAGCCGTCAAAGAAGAAATGGAAGTAAACATGCAAAAAGGAAAGCCATCGCAAAATTTGATCGTTTTCGACGATGGAACATGGAAAAAGCGTGGTTTTTCATCTTTATTTGGTGTAACAACGCTCATAGGACAAAACACTGGAAAGATAATTGATCTCGTCGTAAAAAGCAGCCATTGCCAATCTTGTATTTTTTGGAAGAACAAAAAGGGCACTGTAGAATATTCCGAGTGGTTTGAAGATCACAAAGAAACGTGCTCCATCAACCATTCTGGATCTTCCGGAAAAATGGAAGTGGATTCAATGAAATAGATGTTTTCCAGATTTGAAGAACAGTTTGGCGTGAGATACTGCAATTATATCAGCGATGGCGACTCTAAAACTTTTAAAGCTCTTATGGATTTACAACCCTACGGCGAGGATATAACATTGAAGAAACATGAATGTGTTGGGCACGTCGAATAAAAAATGGGCACTTGCTTAAGAAATATAAAGAAAGCGGCGAAGCTCGGAGGAAAAGGAAAGCGACGGACACACTAATAAAAAAATTGACAAAATATTACGGATTAGCAAAAAGAGGACATCCGGATTCGGTTGAAGAGATGAAAAAGGCCATCATGGCTACTTGTTATCACTTATGCTCAACCGATGAAAAACCACAACACGAATACTGTCCAATGGGGTGTGAAAGTTGGTGCAAATGGCGAGTAGCAGAAGCGACTGGGAAACTAGATGAATTTGAACACCCACCTGCTTTTCACAAGGATGTTCCAAAGCAATTGTTGCCGATTTATCAAGATTTGTCCAAGGATGATCTATTGGAAAGATGCTTAGGCGGATATACGCAGAATTCAAACGAAAGTTTCAATGCAAGTCTGTGGCGTCTGGCGCCAAAACATCTTCACTGCGGCGCCAAAACAATTGAAATTTCTGTATATTTTGCTACTGCGATCTTCAATGAAGAGTACTACCCTATTTTAAAAATAATGGAAACAATGAGCATTGTGATCGGACAACAGACCAAGGGATTCGTCGATTCACAGAATGACAAACGACTGCAGAGAGCAGAAATTCGTACTTGAGAGAACACGAAAGAAGCTCAAACAGCCAACAGAATGCAGAAAACTGCCCAACAGGAGTTATACGAAGAAGAGGAAGGCATATTGTATGGGCCCGGAATAGCGGATTGAACATTATTTCATTGTAAGTATCGTGAAAACATCAAGAACTTCATTTCTATATTCAAGTACGACTCTTTTGACCCGCCATTTTAAATCCGCCATTTAAAATTTTAAAAATCTGATATCAGATTCGGATTCAGCGACCTCAAAAACCTTTATACTGAAATTTGCATGCATTTTTACATGCTTTTTTGGCTGAGAGCAAAAAAATAAACTTTAAATGCGTTTTTCTCAGAACCACTTTTTCCAACTTTGCGTACAAGATAACTCAAAAAGTAATCACTCAAATAACTTTCGCCAAGCATGATTCGATTCCTTACAATTTTCTCCAGGGATTGAACCTGCGTTTACATTTTATTGTTTATTTATAACATTTTTATCAACAACAAAAGATCGATTTTTTGATAAAAAAATGTCACTTTTCTTACGATTGCTGTAACTTCTTCAATTTTTCATATTTTTATTTGCAAATAGGTTCAATCCCTGCGTAATTGATTAAGCTTTAAAGAAAATTTTGATTTTTTGCTTTCAGATAACTCAGCTCGTTGCTACATTGTACGCAGCTAACCGTTGCGCTACCAACATTGCGCTTCAAAATTGTCCGTCAATATAATAAAAATTAATGCAACTGAAAAAAAAAAAAAATTTTTTTTTCTTTAAAAATGCCTTTCTATATTACAAAAAAAATTAATCCAATATCACTTATAGTTTCCTTGAAAAAAATTCCCAAAAAATCATCATTTTTCACCCGGCTAAAGTAGACTCCTCCCTTAACAAATATTTTAAAGAAGAAGAACTAGACTTCTTTACCAAAAAATAATATTTTCTTGTAAAATAAAATTAATATTAGAATTTACAGTAATAGATAATACAGAATAGATAATTGATCTATTTTAGTCTAAAGAGCGTTATTATTGCTGTAATATATTGCCAATTCTGGCATATTATGGTTATTTATAAATTATTTAGGTACACAGTTTATAAAAAAGTAATTTAACATTTAATAAACGTTGATTAGGCTACATATTGTTGTTGAAAATAATCAGTTAACTTTAGCAATAATAACATGTCGAAAAGACAGAGCCAAAAATGCAGTAACTTATTTGATTGGAAAAGAAACCACAATCTCATAATCTTAAAATAATAATTGCGCTTTGCGGGAGGGAGGAGAGAGAGAGGTGTCTAGTTTCCATTTCTATCTCGTTCTACCACGCGCGTCTGAATATACTGCAAATTCATTCTCTATATTCCGCGTGCCGCCGAATGGGCGGCATTTTATCGGCTGCATGTGTGTCTATACGCGCGTGTCGGCGTGTAGAATGCCCTGGCATTCGACTTCACTTCCAGCGTACATAAACGTGGCTTAACGAGCGTGAACGTAGGGCGTAGAAATGCCGCGAGTGCGGGGAATAATATCGCCGCTGAGGGCGGCGTGATTTGGCGCTCAGCGAGATCTTCCCTAAGAGCGTCGTCTTTTTTAATTGCAGGCGACGCGTACCACCCTCGTTTCCGATCAGCAGCGACGTGGTGAGGAGTTTGAGTTTTTTCCTCCTCGTTTCGTCATTGCGGCACCGTTTCTCTCTTTTCTTCCAGGTATGTATTTGCGATACTCATCTTTTCGCTGCTCGTTGTTCTATCAGGGTAGAATAATACGTTTGACATTCTCTGTCGAGGTAAACTGAGCCTTGCCAAAAATCGGGACAAACGGTGGAAGTCGCTCACAATCGCAATGCCTGAACGACAGATTTTCTGTATAATTGTTTATATAGTTGTTTGTGATAAATCTATATTTAGAGAGAAAATAATTTTTAGATCATTAAGTTGTTGAATTACTAAAATATTCCTTATTCATTAGATATCGATATTATAAGAAAATCATTTGACGTTTTAAATTTATACATATTGTATATATAGTCCACTTATACACCTATGTAAATTTAAAATGTCAAATAATTTTCTCATTATATATCGGCATATAATAGAGTAAGGAATATTTTAGTAACCTAACAACTTAATTATCTAAAAATTATTTTTATTTATGTAATACATGAGTTTTAAAATGGGCGCATTGTAAATTAAATTCTGAACCGACATGGAAGCAATCTCTTTGAGCCTTCGCCTTTCGTACAGCGACTGCAAATAACAGTGATAGGCAAGCCTTAATTAAATCCGTGGCAAGAATTGACAGTGCATACGCGTACCTTTCATTGACGAATACACGCGTCACTGCATTTACGTTATATGCGATGTTGTATTCAATTAATGGCCTGTTCCCGTTGTACGTGGATGGCTTAATTATTATACTGTATGTACAATTTTACTAACACATAAACGATACGGCAATTCTGTCTTAACTTTCAAGAGGTACTTCGCGACTTGCATTATTCAAATCTTTTCAAACGTATTAAGAATTAATCTTTTCTCTTTAAAAAAAAATGAATATCGTGTCTTGACTGTAATCAAGTATAATCGAGAGCGTTTTTTTTTCTTATATCATTACCTACATGAAAAAATTTATCTTGCTGAAACGCAATCAATATCCCCGTTAGTATGATATATTATCTTAGGTAAACATTTATTAAAAAAATGTGTTTCTTTAAATTTTGCAATGCAATGGTGGGTGTCACCAAGTAGATAGTGATCTGAAGGTTAATACTCGCGTGATTATTAGGCTGTCGTAACCGTTACAGTTGCATTACGTTAATAATTACGGTCACAAAGTAAGCCAATTCGCCTTTACCAAACAGAGAGTTAATTGCGGGCTATTAAACGTTCAGGCGCGCTGCTCTGCTCGCCTATCTCGTTATATCTGAGCAATTTCGTTTCTTCACGCTGGAAATGCGTCACGAGCATTATCGGGTAAATTGAAAGCATTAGTGTGGCGAATCGAAGGCTAGCGTTTGCTACGACCGCGGCTGCGGCTATTCAGCCTCGTCAGAGGCTCGTTATCCTTTTATCATAGCTGGTCATAGCACTTCACAGGCAGGTGAGTCGATGCTTTCATTATGCCACCCTGTATATATGACATACGACCTCGGCCGAGATTTGTTACTCTTCAGGGCTAACCGGTAATCACAAATCACTCATCTCCTCTGGGTATAGTTTCAACAGATCGTATTCATTAACAAGAAAAGCAGAATTTATCTTTGGACAAATAGCGAATTTTTGATAAGAATATGAAGAATGTAACAAAGGAACAATTCTAAAATTCATTGGCGCCCGAAAATCCAAAGCATTGAATATTTAAAGACTAAAAAGTAACAAAATTTTTTAAATGATAAATATACCTACATAATACTAAATTAAACAGTTTTAAGAAATTGTGCTCTCCTAATTAATCTTTTAAATTGTTCGAAAAATTATCATCAAAAATTGCCATATCGAAATACAAAATATTTTATGTAGGACACGTGATTTTTTCTGATATTTTTAGATATCGTTTCAGTAGTTGAACTATAGTCGAAGTATTATAGTCGAACGAAAGGATTAAATTGAGAACTCGAGCTTGGACTGTCTTTCTATGCGGAATTTTTACGTAGGTTCAATGCACTCGGCACTGTCATATGATAAGGGCTTTGCATGTGCACGCGACGTCATATCGCTAATAGAGCAGGTCTCGATCGAGGCTGCCGTATCACGATAATGAAACAAATGAAAAGAAATGACAGCGTGGATGAAGATAAATGGTCTTCGGTATACTAGACTCGATCTCCTAAAAGTAACAGAACGAGCGGAGCGAATCGACTCTGTGGGCGGTATTCATAGTCTTTTCTTAATGAATAAGAACTTTTTATTTATACACGTGTACATACGCACACATGTGTAAATAAGAAATTCTTATTCATCAAAGAATGACTATATATGAATATTATTCTAATTGCAAGTATATATATAACGACATACATGACTAATTCTTTATAGATCACGTAGTGTTTCGAACATTTGAGTGTTCTCGCTTTGACTGATTATAAGAATTATACAAACGTAATTTATGTAACAAATTTTAGGTATATTATTTATATATTTAAAACGGATTTAAAATCATAATTTGACTAAAGATTTAATAAAGATATTTAAATCTAAATGTTGAGAAGCAGTGAAAAGATAACGATACCAAATAAAATTTGCGTTTCATACAAATTGACTTTAAAATGTTCAGGAAAACTATGAATGGAGAAATCGAGGAATCGGGACACCCTGTATCTCGAACGTGTTTTGACATTCGCTTGATATGGGACAAACCTGGACAACGAAGGCGATTCGATCGGCATCTCGGATCGTGAAAAAAACTCGGCGAATTTGAATAAAACGCTCGTTAAAATGATTTGTCCGCTGTCGGTTGTCCGACTTTAAACGAGACCCCCTAAATTCGCCGCAAATATCTGGCGGCGGGTTCTTCGAATACAGCGGATTTTTATTCCCGCTCGTAAATCTCCGCGGACGCGCACGGTGACTTTTTGTGACATTCGGGAAGCCCGATATCCTGAATTTAAATTATGCTTAATTTAATTCGCGGCTGCGCCGCGATTGAGCGTAATGTTTCGCCGTCCCAATAGGTCTCGCTTCAGAGTGGTTAAGGTTCCGATCTAAATGTGTCTCTCGTACCGAAATTACGTGAATCGATATCTGTGAATATTTCCGATATTTTAGAGAGAAGATGGGGAGAAAAAGAAAGAGAGGAAAAGAGAGAGTAAATTCAGTATATTTAGCATCTCGTTCTATCTCCTGGAAAAAAGCGGGTCGCGTAAACGCCGATTCGATCGTCGTCAGGACGACATTACTTGGCAAGGACGACTGCCGCCATCGTCATTGCCCATTGGCCTAAATCGCGGTCTAGCTACGTGCGGCATGCTAATTCGGACGAGGAGAAATGCTAATATCTTTCATTTTATTTCCGTCCGACGCCAGTCTTTCTTGTCAGCGCTGAGTACGTTAATTGGGACGATTTAATTAATCGCGTCAATTCGACGTGTCTCTTTTAATGTTTATCTCATAATTTCAGTAAAAATAGTATTCTATGACATTCATTTTTGCTATCTTGTATTTCGACAGATTACCCAATAATCCTATAGAGAAAGTTCGGGTAATCGAAATTATCCTTGAAACTATCCTAAGCCTTTCAAGATAACTTGGAAACAATTAAAGATAGTTAAACTTTGTTTTGGTTGATTTGTAATGAAAACGTGTTTTTAACAAATTCCGTTTATTTATAGTGAGTTTAATGTTATAGCAAAATTTTTGAAGGTAGACTTTTATAGGGTAATTTGAATCACGTCGGGCAAAGTGAACCACTTTATTAATCTTACAAAAAATAGTTTTTATCGTATTTTAAGGCATATTAATAATGAAAGTATAATAATAATTATTTTACATATTTATTTTAAGGCATATTAATAATGAAATTATAATAATTATTATATTACATATTTATTATATTCAAATTTATTACAAACTCTATTTTTATGCTCTTTTACTAACAATTAATGTCATACAAATATATATGTAACATGTTTAAAACTTTTACTTATAATAATATATACTTATAAGGTATACTCATCATAATATTATTACTTCTGAAAGAAAGAAACACACAATAAAATATAAAATGCAGTACTTATAAAAAGTATTATATACAAACTATCTCAAAATTATAAGATATCGCTATTTTTATCTTCTTATCGTACACAATAGAAATGTACACCATATGACACTTGCTAAATAGACTACACTAAAGTTCTATCTTAGTTTTACATGAAACAAAAAGCGACTAAGAATTTGTGAAAAAAATTGACTGCAAAATAAAAGTTGATATACTAACTTTACGCTGTAAGCGATACACACCAAATTTTGAGTTTTAATTTGTTACTTTGTGGGACGTTGTGCCACGCCGCCGCTTTGTACGTTAGATTAGGGGGCCAGCAGCTATAGTAATTCCACTATTGTTCGCTAAATTACTTAATAATCTAGATATTGTGATGATTTAACTTGCCCGCATGGTTAAAATTACCCGAACTTCCTCTATAGCAATTATTAGAGAAGTAGTTTTTATTAATTATATTTTACGTCACCGATATGAACAGAGAACTTTCGAGACAAATTAAATAAATATCTTTGATTATGTGAATAATCACAAACAGTAACCTAATTATTATTCAAAAGGTTCAGAAAAATTGCAGAAAAAATAATCTGGTTTGACGATAATATGTCGAGAGATGAATCGCGCGTTGTTGCACATTGAGTTTCCTACATCCTACGGCTCTCACGAGATAATAACAGGTTATAAATCTTGCACACACACGTACGGCAGGAATTAATTGCGATCTTGAATATCAAGTTTCTCCGCTCGCACTTCCACTTTCGTAGACAAGAGTCGGCGCAAGATGCATCTCGGTTGCAAGTCGGTGCCGCGTCGTGAAAAATTTGATATGTTCGTGTAATATTGAGTAAATCCGTAGGCGTGAGTAGGCAGAACTTGAAATTATCATAGATATATCAGAAGACTCATGTTGAAATCAGAAATCAATTATTCGCATTACTTTGACAGGCGGTTCGCTCTAATGAGAATTAGAATCTCGTAATCTTTTACGACTGATGTGTCTGTCCGTATATATGATACTTGCATGAGAAAATTTTATGCAGCAGGATGTCGCCGTGGTCGATACGATTTATAATATTTACTTAATTCTAGCTTGTAATATAATCGATCGTATTATTATTAGTATTACTATTTTGAGACTTGACTTATGCAATTTTCATGATAATGAGCCATAGAGAATTTAACTCGAGAGAATTAATAGATAAAGTTCAGAAAGCTATAAATAAACTTTCACGTAATGGGAAACGACATGTACGATTTTAAGCTTTCGTGCGCCACATTCCAATTTGGTACTCTCGAAGAGGACGTGTTCCTTAAATTGTCGCGGATGAAATGACGCTTACCGGAACTCACGATTGCGGGACGCGCCAACTTCTCGTTCTCTTTTTCCGCGAAGAGGAGAACGCGAGAACTTTGGTTTATCCGCGAATATTTATGCGTGACAGGTGCGTTAATCTATGGGCGATTTCGGCGTCGCGAATACTTGCACGATCCGCAAAATAGATTGCATCTAGAAGTAGCGCGGGCTACGAAATTATCGGCTCGATCAAAGCTTGTACCGTCCCGCGTTGTAAGCTGATCCAAATTGTGAGATAAGTAGATGTGCTTGTAGATTATATCAGATATTTGTTTAATTTATGCTAATAATATATATATATATATATATATATATATATATATATATATAGGGTAACTCCGGTATTTACGCCGCGCGAGAATTTACGCCGCAGAAAAAACAGAAGGAATAGAGAGATACATGCTCGCAATCACTGTTATGTGCTTTTATGCCATATTAGTATTGTGTTGTAATTTCAGTTCTTTACTGTTAATATTAACGAAACCGTCGTGAGTTGAATCGATTTCTCACCGTAGTAAGTAGCACGATCATATATTATGACCTACGTAAAATGATTACTGTAGGGAATGTAAAAGGTTTAATGGTTATTTCATAATACATAAGTGTAGAGGGATAGTAAAGGATGGAATACAGCAAAATACAAGTGCATAGCTCTTATATTTTTTGTTCAGCTTGATATCTTGTATATCCCTTCTGTTTAGGATATACAGCATTTTAGCATGCAGGATTATGCCATAATTTTACAGATGCTCTGTGTAAAAATCGAAATCTCCTATGCGTTCTTTTTCTTTCTTTTTCTTGGATCATATACCAATAACCTTTAATGTATCTATCGTTCTTCTATTTTCTTTTAAAAAATTTTCAGTGTTATAATTTGTTTATCATTCTTACATCTTAATAAACTTCTTACGCATATTTTATAACTTATTATGACATTTTATTGCCTTATTTATAAACAGTATTTGTAATTTTTTATAAGGCGTATATTTCATTCATGAATGTCATATATCCCACCCCTATGGGATCTATGGCAAAAATGCAAGAGTTTCTAAAAGTTTTTTTTATTAAATACAAAGAATGAATATCTTATATCTCTATTTTTTTTATAGTAGTAGACAGTATAAAGTCTTTATTGGTATAATTTATTTGTCTTAAACATAGTAAATAATACTCGATAAATTAAGTTTCCCTTAGCTGCGGCGTATATACCGGAGTTACTCTATATACATATATGTCGGAATTTTTTAATCTAACAATAAGTTGATCGTTCGGAATCGTTGTCAGTAATTATGATATCTAATTATGATATTTAATTGTTATTTAATGTGCAATACAATAATATTATGATTACAGCTGACATATTTTTGCAATATACATATAATATTACGAAATACGTAAAAGCGCACGATAATTTAAGAATAAAATTGTTCATTTGTGTTAAGTAAATTATTCTCGCCTAATTTCAATAAAAAATAAACTGTGTAATTTAATTAGATTCTTCGATTACAAATTCTAATTTAATGTAGATACACAATAACAACAAATTATTTATTTCATAAAGCACAAGACATTTTTTTCTTTTAAAATGTCTTCAATTATTTTTTTTTTTTAAATATTTTTAATTAATAAAATTGATGCGATGTGTAGCGTTAGGGCCAAAGCACATAACATGGCGTAGCGATATATGACGATTGTAGTCCTTGACCTGACAAATCAGGATACGCCAAAGCTTGTGCGTTAGGACCAAAGCACATAACATGGCGTAGCGATATACGACGGTCGTAGTCCCCGACCTGACAGATCAAGATACTACGCTAAAGCTTGTGCGTTATTTACGTCCACGACTACGACTGTCATATGTGCTTTGGCCCTTAGCTTGAAAAAAAGAAATGAAATTTGCGTTTCGCACGCTATCGAGCATTGCACACGCGACATTTCGCATTTCCACAGTGCAGTTGTCGTATTCAGAGATTCGACGTGACAGTCATTGGCTTTTTTCCCCGTAAACGCTCGCGTGATGGTAAGCATCCTGGCGGTATGATAAGCGAGTTGTAAAGCTCAAAAACGACGTTCGTGTTCCCGCTATATCGAGATTCACGACGCAGATACGTCATTACGTCGGGCGTTTTCCCTCCGTGTAGTAACTAGGCTAATCGTTCGGATTTGTGATGTACGAACCTTACGGCGTGGCCGATCGTACTCTAGATTACACCAGTAGCTCTCTTGGAACGTACACTTGCGCACGATTATTCGAGCTTTTTCTTTAAAATTCCGTCACTCTCTGATTCTTCGTCGTCGTCGATATTTGGCCGATTATAATGGAGCAATATCCGATCTCGGCATGACCCGATTTTACCCTGCGAAGCGTATTTCAATCACGTAAGTGGTATGATTAATAGCTCCACTTTTTCACCGGTAATCGTATATATTTCGAATGCGGCAACGCGTCAAAGTTGTCGCGTGTCAAAAACGATGCTTGATAAATTCACATTGACGTGAAAGAAACTCGAGATAAATTCGTCGTGAGGTCTGAAATGTGAAACTCAATGCTATTTCTCATCGTAAAATCATATTAAATGTAACGATTTCTATTCTTCGTAAAGAATATAGTCAGCAGATGAAACGTACGTTAAATATTAAAGTATTTTACAAACGTTTTTTATTCTTTAATAAACTATTATTTTTTAAAATAGAAAATAGAGCAACATCAAGTAATACACATATATATATATATATATATATATATATATATATATATCTATTTTTTTTCTCTCTTAATTTTTTGTGATTTAAATTAGTTTTGAGAAATATTATATTTTTATTTAAATGTTGCTTAATCAATTATTTTGGAAATTTTATGAAGATTTTAAAAATATAATTTAACTTTTCTAAATATTTAATGTAGTTACTAGATATATGAAGACTTATATCATAAATTACTATATCTGTCTTGACGTAGAGTCGCAAAGTCCTATAAATTATCCTAATCCATCTCGGTTCCATACTCTGCACATTCATCTGATTATGTCTGATAAGAAATCTTTGTAAGATATTTTTGGACGTTGTCGTTAATCTTCGACTCGAAATCAACGAATTTTATGCGTTCTTTTACACAAACTCCATATCAATTTCTCATGGAATAACTGTTTTGCAAAGCGAATAATTTTTGCTTTCGATTCCAAGTACGCTTTATTACGAGTCCGATTACAGGATACGGATCTGTTTCTGATGCTGGAGCGTCCGGTTATGTACGCTCAGGATTGTTTTTGTCCGACTAAAACGGCCCGCCGTGAAAATAGACGACCTCTTCCCTTCGCCACCCCTTTCCCCGAAGCCGCGCGATACGTGCGTGTGTGGGAATGGGGATGATGCAGTTGGCCTGGATAAAGGTCGGTGGCCGACCTAGCCCCCCGGCGCGAGCGGCCCGACCACCAGCTCTCTCTCTCTCTCTCTCTCTCTCTCTCTCTCTCTCTCTCTCTCGCACTGTGCTGTGCCACCCATCTCAGTATTGATTTTGTTAACCTTCTAGATTCTAGCGGTTCTCTACCCCTTCCGTTCTACTCCAATCCCCTCGTCTCTCTGCGCGACGACATCCCCTGATCCGGGGGCTTACGCGGTGTTTCCCTTCGCATCGAGTTGATTTCTCGCGCTTTTCTGTCTTGTCTTAAGGACAATTTCGTAGTGAAATTTTGGTGCATTTCTAATTGTTGAACGGCAAGGAAAAAGTCAGAATGAAGTCAATTAGATCTAACGAGATATCCTTCAAAAGTTTCTGATGCTGGTATATACATTGCGATCAACATTGCAATGTGGAAATAATATATGAGAAATTGCTCATATTTCTATAACTAATCAATTAATGCTAAAAAGATTAATAAAGCATCGGAAATGATGATGAATGAATTCGTGAATTTGGTATCTTTTAAAGCAACGGTCTTTCGATTTAAATATTTATTGTCAACAAAGCTAATTTGATAAATTAAATATAACTTGTCATTAAAAAATCAATTTAAAGTTTTTACAGAAGCGTTATTTAATTTTAAATTTGAATATAAGTACAAAGAAATTTTTATGGCAAATACTGATTTTAAATTCGATTCATGTTTATCTCATCATATTTGGAATAATTTACTTATATAACTATTGTTTTTCGGTGCAGTAGCATCTTACGTAAATAAATGATATTCCGTAATCAATCATTATTTACGATAACAATGTTACGTTCATACTTATGTTTACGTGGGACACTTTTCGCGAGACAAAGAACTAATGCGCGCCTAAGAAAGCGGACTACTGATACCAATCGAAGACGGTGTCAGGTGTAACAAGGCGAATATCTGAAATGGGCGATCTTAATGCGTCTAATTAAGCTGAAATCGTCTTGGTAGCGCCGCTTTCGTTTCTGTAACCTCCTTCCGCACCTACACCGTCGCACTAGGCGAATATTGTAAAAATGCTTCGTAACACCAGGTGCTTATTGTAATTTACGATCACGGCACTCGCATTCTTACACTTACTCGCGAATTCATTCACCGCGTTTGTTAGCGCATACCTACACCTCGACCTACACTCTCCGCTGTCGAAACAGTGTGATTCATTTTTCCGTTCTGAGACACTCGCGATATATAATTCTTAATAGTCACGACGTATTTCGAAGATTAATTGTTGTAAAAAATCCTGATACACAAAACGAGGTAACAATAGTTTTCCAGTTATAAATGATCGAAGTTGGCCGTATATAGACTTTGTGCTATTGAATTTTATTTCCGCACTTATAAAACTTGCTCAATATTTAAAACGTAAGAAGTATTAACAATAAGAAGTATAGCTGTTTATTTAATCAAACTTCTGTTGCAACGACCTTTTCATCATCTTAAATTAATGAAGATAAATAGAATGCTTATACAGGGTGGTAGTTAAGTACTCTAAGAGATTTTAAGGGAATTTCTTACACAAATTCAAGACAAAAACTTCATATGACCATATGTCCGAAACGGCTTACTTTCAAAATTACAGGGTGTCAAAGTTGAAGGAAAAATTCTTCAACTTTGACACCCTATATTTTTGAAATTGAGCCATTTCAGGCATATGGTCATATGAAGTTTTCGTCTTGATTTGTGTGAGGAATCACCCCTTAAAGTCTTTTCTAGTACTTAACTATATATCACCCTGTATATATAAGTATCAAAATTACATCAATTTAGAAAAGCCAAAACCCATGGTCGAAATATCTTGACGATTATAGCCAGTTAGGTCGAGTAAAAAGTCTTTACTGTTAATTAGGTTATATTTACTGGCGAAGTAAATGTTACGTATTCGGTTTAACGGAGGTTCTGCAGTTAATTTAAAAAAAAATTAGTTTAGTTAAAAAACATATAAGGGAGTGTAATATGACTTTCTCGCGAGTCGAAGTTTGATAACTTCGCGCACGCATATGTCTGCTTCTTATACGCGTGTGTGTATAAACGCGAGGGCTTGCTAGCAGAATCCTAATGCCGTGTATCTGTGCCACTGTGCGAATTGAATTCCAATTATATACACTTGATTTACTTGTCATTCACTCGCGGTTCTCCTAGGATTGCATCCGCGGTTTTTGGCGCCGCTCCATCTTCGTTGTTGGCCATTGACACATCTTGGAACGTAATCATTTCGTAGAAAGAATAAGAAATAAATATCACGATTGTATCTTGTTTTCTTAACACAGGGAGAAACTAAAGTGGAAGAAATGTATGAAGAAATTCACCCGTGAGATTATAGTAATAGCGATGCCATAAGCTGCTTCGAATATTGATGATAACAGCAGATCTGTTGCTTCCACGGGCTTATTTGAATAGCAGCTTTCACGTGTTTCCTAGATAGATGTCAAGAAGCTTGATTCAGTCCGCTTGCTAACACTCCTGTAATTCAGTTAATTCAGCGAAGATTTGTTACTGTCAGCTGCCACGGGCATAGATATACAGAGCATATGTATCCTACGTGAGATATGTAATGATATATATGTATATGAACCGGCGATAATGACATAGCCCTATTATCGCCAAAGGATTAGTCGCATGCGCGCGTGACTGGATAAAAAGGAACTTTTTAATTTAATTTAATTGACTATAGCTTTTAGCGCCAGTACCTTTTGTACCTTTGAGCAATATCGAAGGCACACTAGGCCAAAGAAGGTACATGGCGCATGGTAAAAAGATAGCATAACATAAATAGTTAAGTAGGCGCACGCTGTCTGCATCTATTAATTTGTATGATGTCTGAGCGATTAATGAAGCAAAAATGAATTTCTCTCCAATAATTATGTCTATTATTTTATGTGCACGTATAAAATTTATTGAAACTTATGGCTCGATAGTTAATCAAAAACATTGACCCGAGTGTTTTCTCAGGGTAAATATTTATTATTGCAAAAGTGTCGAGCGAAACAAGCGGATGCGACCACGTTTTCCCGCGGTTAAAGCGTGCCATCGCGCGTATCTCGATGACGACGTGGTGCATGGTCGAGAGGAGCTTTTTTTCTCTCATCGGTTTCTCCCACTATAAGAAGGGATGAAGAAGCAGCGCGGCGTTCTTTTCACCCCCCGGCGAGATGGAGTGCCCGTAAAAAGAGAGCCCCCCCTCCCCCTTCGTTTATTCGAGGCGACGACGATAAAGACAAGCGATGGAAACTGGGCCATGTGACGCAGGTAGCCACAATAATAGAGGGAGCAGAATGTACGACCTACTTCTCGGTCGATTCCAGCATAGTCCAGCATAGAGATTCATGCCGACGTCAGAGAGTCTCGACCTCGCGAATTCACCTGTTCCGCTAGGTAATGTAGAGTACTTGAATACAAGCAAGTACCTACTATGTACGTCACTATATATGCATGGCGACCTATGACTGACGTTTCCACTTCAATAGAGCGAGCGCATCGAGACCCGATAATAGTACAATCTGTGTTAAACTTAATCAGAAGGTTAGAGAAGCTAAAAGATATAAAGAAAGTGAAAAGAAAAGACTTTATAATTTAAATTAAAATAAGAGATCCAATTCGAAAAAGTATCGTGTGCTGCAATTAAAATATTGATCTTTATTTGAGATCTTTATTAATTCGAAAAATGCAAAAAATATGGCTTTTGTATTTCAATAATGTAATAATTATGCATGGTAAACATTTTCTACTGTATGTATTGTGTGTGTCAATATTTTAATAATCAATAGATTTAATAATCAATAAATTTTTCTCTTACGAAAAAATCGATTAAATAATGGAATCCAGTAGTAAGATGAAAGAATTTAGGTAGTAAATTTAATAAATAAAGCAAATATATGAGGTTGGATATAATTGTTATGTTATATATGTATAAGATTATATACATATTATATAACGTCTCTAGAACTAAACCAATATTTCTATTCTGCACAAAATGGTGGCCTTTTTATTAAAAATATTAGTTTTTTCTCAAAATTTTGTTAGTATTTTATTAAAAGAAAAAATTAATAAACGTATAATGTTTATTCTAGTTTAGGCAATAGCCACACTTCTTCTGAATAAGAAAATTTTTGGTTTAGTACCTAGAACAGACCTTTCTCAAACCAGAATATTTAAATTAAATGAAGTTATAATTATAATCAATAGACTAAAGGCTTACGTGAGTTTATGGATTATGGTTAATACAAAGTATATATAAATTATTGCCAATACAAATCGCACAAACTCGATAATATATATAGCCTTCTATTCTTTCTCTTATATCTTTCTCTTCTATAATTGCACATACAGAAAAATTTTTCTATTAGTTCTATTAGTTTTATTTATATATTAATTTATCTATTTATATTTTATTAGATTGATGTATTGAGTTTTGTTTTGTAATTCGATTTTAGCGTTCGTACAATTCCCTTTTCAATCGTTAAAAGTCTGCTCTGCGAGAGCAATGGGTTTCCTCTGCGTTTTCGTAAAATTAGCGTCATTTTTGCAGCGTTTTGCACGCAGTAAATCATAGGGCGCTTTCAAAGGATGCGGTGATCATTGCTTAGGAATTGGGCACAAAAGCTGTGGCAAGAATCGGACGAGGCGCCGCGTTGTATGGCACTTACAGAATTCTACGAAAATAGCTTTAGTGTCGTCTTGGTATCTTTTTTCCCCTCGAACGACCGGCAGCACGAAGTCAGTTGTCGTCACGCCACAAAGTAACAGAGTCACGTAACAAAATGTATTCCTGAAGCTTTGAAACCGCACGAGATGCGTCGAAACGTGTAATTTGCAGGGGAACGGTCAGTTTCTTCAATCGGACCCGTCTCACCTGCGCACAACGCAACACGGATTTGTACCGCAATTATCACCATCGGCGAAAATGGAAGACGCGGTAACAGTTTCAATTTAGTCTAGGGATTCGTGGGCATATGTCGCTGCCTTTTTTTAAATCATCGTTCTGCCCATATGCTGTAGAGAAAATAATTTATTTTATTAATGTTCTCTTAAAGCAAATTTGTAATAAAGACTTGCAACGTCTAAAGCAAAAAAAAAACAGACGTCGTGAAATAATGTAAGAGAAAGTCAAGCCTTCAAACTTTATTATTTACCATAACGGCGATAAAGGCTTTTTCTTGCTATAAATGCTATTATGAAAGCATAAAATTATCTGGCGAGAAAACCAGATTATCTTATTAGTAGTGACTTATTTCTTTGTGGCTATTATAATATTACAAAAAGAAAATTTAAAAAATAAAAAGTTTGGTGCAAATTTTAAATAAGTAATACATTCTTTTAATGTTGCAAAGTATACCAATTTGATAGATGTCTCAATAACATGACGCACGTAAATTCTCTTTTAATTCTAATAGCGAGCAGAAGAAGGCATCTTCTTTCGCAGGTGTATAAAAATCTCCGTGATATTTTCCACGGCACGCCGGCAGTCTGGCTTATGATTGTATATGGATCGTTACACAATCGAGTGCGTAACGCGTAAGAAGAAATCTCAGCCCAAGCTACGGTATAATGCCGCCACTATGCGAGCGTCTGGAGATTTTCAATGGATATCTTATGCGGCTTCTTTACTCCTCTTGTGTCCTTAATTCGCTTAGATTCTCCGCTTACTTGGATATTCATTTTATGTCTTGCACTAATTTTTGGTGACCTTAGTATTATATAGATAGTATAGATTGATTTTGTTTCGTTGATGCCGCGAAAATAAAAACCGTAGTTTATTCGTGAGAGAAAATCGCATCGATGTTTTGTTTCGTTTGCTTTGGGGCTGCTTTTCTTTCTTCGATCCATTTTCGTAGCTAATTACTAATAGAGAAGCGAAACATATTACGTTGCAGTTGTAATTTACATGGAGGGATATATTCTGGTTTCTCAAATATGCAGAAGTTCCCGCGAGAGTGTGATCTCGAACAAGATACATAATTTCGTTTTAAATCTGAATTTTTATATTTTTATAATTTGTGCTGTTTAACGCGTAAAAACAAAATAATATAATTTAAAAAGCAACTTTTAATATTTTACAACGATATTTTTATATTAAAAAAGAAATATTTTATATATTATTTTTAATTTATTTTATTGTATGGTTTGATACTGCCATGTTTCATACTTGTAATAAACGTAAGAAGTTAGTGAGTCACGTGTCACAAAGTATCCTTGTAAGCGCGAATACACCGGATATCGTTAATGCAATCGATTGTACGTGTCGTTAATTAAACAAACGTGTCTCAATGTACACGCGAGTATTCTCTGATTGTTAACATTTTTACACGAAGAACTTGCACCATACTCATTTAACCTTATGAATACGAGGCGAGGAAGCAACCATTCATTTTCCACTTAAACTTGTATTTATAATCACATTTCTACTGAGAAATTTGACTGAAACCAGTCTTGAAATGTGATTAATATATGCCTTGAAAATCAATTTGATATCGTAATGTCATATCTGTAAAAATAGCGATTTAAATGAAGGGAAATCGAATAAAGTTTATCTTGAAATATTAAAGGATTAAGCTAAAATTGGTATGTTATAAAAAGGAACACAACCAGTAATCACATTAATATGCTTCTTATTAGGTAAAGGCCGTAGTCGGATAAGAAGGATCAATGTGCCCCCACACGGATCATGCTCATTTTTTTTCCTTTGATTGCTATCAGTGTCACTTACAATTTAGTCAAATATTAGCCCTTAATATTGAACCATTTTGGTATAAAAAATAAAAATAAAAATTTTGAAAATAATTTATATCTTTTGATCGGTTTAACCGATTTTGATGAAATTTTAATATGTTGTAGATATCATTGAGACACATTTGTGAAAAATTCGGGAAAGGTTTCTGATGACAAAAACATTAATAAAAAAAATAAATAAATGTTCTTTCTTTAGTTTTCTATCAGACATAATTTTTTCAAACCAATAAAATAGGTAGGCGGAAATTTAAAAAAATAAAATATTTTTTATTTTTTAAAATTATGATATGCTTTTTGTACCATTGCCATATTTTTTTGTAGACTTTTAAGACGGTATTTTACAATAAGTAATTTTTTCGAACCAATAAAATGGGTAGAAGGTACTTTAAAAAACAAAATATTTTTTTTCAAAATTATCCTAGTTTTTTGGTACCATCGCTATATTTTTATTTAGAATCTTGGAATGGAATCCTACAAGTAATTTTCCGGAATCGATTAAATAAATAGGTACAGGTACTAAAAGAATAATAAAATAAAGTAAATTGAAATAATTTATAAAAGGATAAACTATAATCGTATTAAATCAAATGATTATTATTAATGAAGTACACATACACATAAACGTACACATACACTCAAAATAATTAAGTATATGTACACATTCGTTCACATAATCACTCTCATACTATTTTATTTACACTATTTATAGTTATATTCATATGGATGGACTAATTTTTATCGCTATCTTCATTGATAATAGGCATGTGATGCCGTCTGTTTTAAATATATTTAAATATATTTAATATTTATATATTTAATATTTTTTTATTTTATTTTATTTTATTTTATTTTATTTTTTATTCTTATTTTTATTTTTATTTATTTATTAATTTTATTTATTTTATTTAATATATTTTATATTTAATATTAAATATATTTAATATTCTCACAAGCCTGAAATTAGGATAAAACATAATATGTCACTCACCAACATATGATGTTATTGACAATACGATGATTAAGTCACTTACCCTGCAGTTACTCGATGTTGTTGCCCAATTCTGCTCATCAGGCAGCCTTTTATACGCAGAAATAACAAAAAGAATTAATTTATGTATACATATAATAAAACGCGTATAAAACAATATTTTTATTAAAAATATAAGTTCTTAAAAAATAAGATAATCTTTAACTTTAACCCTTTCGGTACGGAGAGTGACTATAGTCACTATCCACATGTTTCTCACTGCGGCCGAGCAACTTGAAATGTTAACTTGAAATGCTTCTGTTGATAAATTTTTTATGGATCCTCTTTATGGATTTTCTTATGTGAAACAACGAGCACCAAATTTCGGATTGGGATATTTTGAAAGCACAAAATTAGCATAAAATTCTGGTATATCGATTTTTTTGTTTACAGTATTCTACTTGTTTTTCAGGAGTGGGGGTGCTAGCTTAACATGAAGCCAGCACCCCCACTTTTGTTATTTATTTCCTGCGCATTGATATGAGCACAAAATTCGGGACTAGGAATATGATTTATAGTCTATAGGATAGACTATAAATTAGCACAAAATTAGCACTTAATTATGCCATAAACTCAAACTTTTTTTTACTAGTGGAGATGCCAGGTTCAGAGAGGTACATTTTGGCACAAAACATAGGAATCACCGTTTTCGTGAGAAATTTATTCTGCGACCTTTTTTGGTTAATTGTTTATTAATTTTTATTATATATTTTTATTATATAAATTAATTTTTATTATATTTGTATTGTTTTATTTATAAATATATTTTTTCTTATAATTCTTTTTAATTAGGGTAAATTTTTAATTTTTACTTGAAAAACGTTCCAAACTTCAACTACATTATTGTCTCTTGTCGTTGAATTGCGCGGATGCACGCTCATTCGCAGATCTTTAATTAATTTCTCACTATATTCTCACTTTTTTAATTGAGAAATTCGCAAAACGGTAAAGGACTTTTATTTAGTTTAACCTATATACGAGCATATACAGGATGGGCCAAAAGTTTTTATCTCATTTATTTTGTAACATAACTAATTTGTATGAAAAAAGCCGAAACATGTCAACTTTATTTTCAAAGAGAACATGTTTATGTTCTATTGTTAACCGTGCTATTTCATTCTCTTCGTCGGGATGGCAACCTTTTAAAAAATTTTAAATGGCAATAGCAGTAAAGTGGTCATATTTAAAGGTTTTTTGTTTCTGTTTACAACTGTGCTAGTTTTTTTAAATTTGTTGTAATAAATAGAACCTGCACCAAAAACAATAAAACAAAAACAGAATAAGGTTTCATCAAGAACACAAAATAAGTATTTTATAGTTTTAGAAGATATGGAGCAAACTTTAGAGAATGGTAGGTCTCATCAAAAGAATCAATTTTTGTTAAGAAACCCGTGTCTTCCGACGCGTCTTTGAGAAGCTGCGTGTCGTTGCTCGGATCACCTGTGAAGTAGGCAACCAGTCGCACGACAGCATTGCGCGTGACGTCTGACAATACTAGTCTGTACCTTCTTTAATTTTGTTTTTGTTTTTTTGTTGTCCTCTTTAATTTTTATTTACACTAGACACCACAGACGCGCGCTTTGCGCGCGCTATTTAGCTTTAACATTATGCAATTATTATTACACTATTAACTTCTTGATACACACAACTGTCAAAATATACGATGACAGCTGCAAATGAAGTAAGCGCAGCGAGAGAATCAATTGGCATCGCGGAAAAGCGGCAACAAAAAATTGAGATATGCGAGTATCGACTTAACATGCCTTTTTTTAGAAAGGATTTTATTACAGGAGGTGCTCCAAGTGTCTGCCTTGCACCCGATTACGTTAATTACGTCTGTGTAATGAATTTCCTTCCACTTTTTATCAAATCAGGAACAATATTGAAATGTTTCAAACAGTGAGAAATTCAATGCTATACAGATATGATAAATGTATAAATTTTATCCCATATCTTCTAAAATATTCTATATAATAGAACTCTATTCTTTAATCCTTCATAATAAAAGAAAATTAGAAAATAAGATACAAAAATGAAAGAAATGCATTTTGTAGAAGATGAACAATAATATATATTCATAATTTCTGAGAATTTCAAAATAATATATTAACCTTTTTTACAGAAAAATTTTAAATATTGCAAAAAAGCTATTTTTAACGCATTAAACCTCAATTATCTCAAAAATTTGACTTGATGGTAAAAATTTGGCTTACGACATCCAAGAATATTCTTATATATATAAGAAACCTGTCTGGTTTAAATAATTACGAATTGTTTCCTATATATGATCAATTATTTGCCGAAACAATTGATCATATAGGCACAGAGAGAACGATTTCTTTGGATTTAATAAATTTTATTAGATTCAAAGAAATTTATCTTTTGGAATAGTCCAAACAAATAAATTTTTGATTCAAAAAATACGATTGTTTGATTTTTCAAAGAATATATCTTTGTCTTAAATAAAAAAATTGTTTGAAACGAAAAACATATTCTCTGTTGCTTTAATAATACTATTGTTTTATTTAAATATCAATGTTTTATAAAAAATGTCTTAAACATTTATTTATTATTTATTTATTTATATATGATACATGTAGTAATCGGTTGACTGCTACGTATATAAATAAATAAATAATAAATAATTGTCATATCTCCATCACTCGAGTGACCGGTGTGATAGATTCCAATGATGTGTACAACTATAAGTGATAGACGCTTTCACTGTGGAGCCTTATATACGGTCTCTGGTCGAATTTGACTTACGAGTTTAGCAGCTGCCTAGCGGTGAAAACGCTAATTACATTTATTGTAACCACATAATATATTATTTGTTTGGAAGATATTACTTCAAATAATAGTGTTGCATAATAGTTATTTGTGTAACAAGTGTCGTAAGATGAAAATTCCCGGGTGCGGAGTTTACGCACGAGCCGAAGGCGAGTGCGGTAACCGCATCCGGGAATTTTCATCTTTACACACGACTTACACTCCTTATTTTATGTTGCAAGTGCCTGGAAAGTGGTCTATCACGCACGCGTAGCGTGCGTAATGAGGCACTTTCCATGCACGTGTTGCATAAAGATTATATTGTTATAAGATCCAAAAAAAGAAGGAAAAAGAACACATAAGAGATTTCGAGTTATTAAGATTTGGATAATCAGTTCTTGAGTTACAGACGTTTGAAATTTCGGAGAATCCGTATTGTTATGTTCATAAGTTGAATAAACCGCCCTGAGAGTGCAACCACGAGAGGGCACGATAGCCATAAGAGTACAACCGCAAGAGGGCACGATAGTCAGGTTCCGGTCCCGCCAAAAAGAATAAGAGCCTTCTGGCATATATATTGTAACCGTCAACTGGGTCGCATGACCGCTTCCTCGCACGCAATAAAGACAAGTTATTTTATACATTGTGTAGACTTACTACCTGCTTACGTACATAATACGTATGTACATAGAAGCCCTATAAAGTTTGGTCTAATCAACTAAATTTTAAAGAGGACTTGGTTAGAGGGAGCGTGTGTGAATGGTAGCGGTGAAAGTACGTTGTGTGATTTTAGCTTTATTTCTGGGTTTAAAGATTAGTATGGGGCAAGTAGGGATAATGGAAAGATAGGGTGTAATGAGGATGGGGATGCGATGAGAATGAAGGGAGATAGTAGGACGCAAGTAGAGAAAAGTTATATAAAAGTATTTAGAGACCGTGGTAGGATGAGGTTATGGTGACGAGTCAGTTAGGCGGTATAGGCGGGAAAGGTAATGTAGGTAAAGTAGGGAAGGTTTCGATCGATGATTGTAAAGAAGATTGTATGGTAAATGATTAGCTAAGGAGCCTTCGGCCGTAAATTAAGTATAGGTTAAGAAGATACAATAGTTGAAAAGATGACAGGTTGAACTCAGAACACATGTAAATCTTAGATTAGGACAAATTTTAGACTAGGAAATATAAAATCAAGAATAAGAAGAGGAAAAAGAGGTAAAGGATAGAAAACAGAGGAGAGGACAAGAGGTAGGTGAAAGAAGCGCTGTTATAGAAGAGGCTATACGAAACAAGGGAGGATTAAATGTGAAGAGGATTATCGAGGAAGGAAGAAGAAAAAGCAGTCGAATATCTCTCGAGTTCCGGGTCAATGGAGATGGAAAGAAGAAAGGTGAAATAAAGCTAGGACACAAGGATGGGCGGGCCTAGAGGTGTTCCAGGAAATGGAAAGTAAAAGAAGATAAGCATAGCTGAGGAAAGGTTAAGCCAACGATGAAAAAAAGATGAGATGAAAAGAAGAAAGGTATAGAAAAGCTATTGGCGTATTCCTGGAACAAGGATTGGCGAAACTTGTCTGCGTTGTAGGAAAGGAAAGGTAAAAGAAGGTGGAAATAGGAAAAGGAGTTAAGAGGACACGCAAGGCTTGGTGAGATAAGGAAAGGAAGAAGAAGAAGGAAATGCGGAAGGAGAAAAAATAGGAGGATATGAATGTTACAATTTAAAGGACGCAGCAGTTTTCTGGAAATATTAGAATCTTTGGATGGCACGGAGGCGAATCCAGGTATATTAATTATGCAACGGTAGATAGGAGGCATGGGAAGATAACTAGAGAACGAACGTGCGAGGAGGAAATATATGTTGCTTCGGTGGGAACGAAAGAAGAAGAGCTGGGAGGCAATTTACTAGTAGCGAATGAGAAGCAGTGTCGAGGATTTTGGCAAATAAGGAAGAGGAATGGAGCGATCCGAGGGCACAGAAGTGATGCGAGTTAAACTAGGAATGAATTTAAAGGATCAGGAAGATTAGGAAGATAATATAGTGGAAAAAGAAAAAAAAGAGGAGGTAAGGGCATATAGAGAGGTGTGATGAGTTTGGAAGGGCTGGGGACATAGGATAGCATTAGTTAGGTAGCAAGAGATTTGTTATTAGTCAAGTTTAATATATGTATTGTAAGATGAGAGAGTTGCGTTAATATTTGAAGGTAAAGGTAAAGAATTATTAATATATTAAGATGTGGTTGAAAAACAGGAAATAGTTGTAATATTAAGGTAAAGGTAGGGATAAAGAAAAAGAGAGAATTAGGTTTTGGATTATAAAGTATATAGAGAATATGCATTGATTTAGAATTCAAGTTTTATAAGTTTTATAAGTTTTAGAATGTAAGGAAGGTTATTTTAGAAACAAAGCGAGATATGAGTCTAAAGGAGATTTGGGAAGAATTTAGAAATAAAAGAAATATAGGGAATATTAGTTGTTGCGCGTTGCGGTAAGAAGGTATGTGTGTGTGTATAGGTGAATAATGTCCGTTTCTTGGCTTGATACTGCTAAAGCGGACTAAGTCAAGTATTTCTGAGTTTAGGTTGTGAGTTTAACGTGTAAATAATAGGTTTAGGCGTGTTGGGCATTCCTCTATGAGGAAGTCAAATTAATAAATATCTACTAATAAACATAAAAAAAGGCTTCCTCATAGAGGAAGCTTTATGAGCGAAATAAAATGTTGATTAAGCAACGTGCAATTTTATAATTTGCATATTTGAAAATTGTGAGAAAGTAATGTTCAAATTTATAATTTGTACACTTAAAAATTATAAGGAAGTAATGTGCGAGTTTCTACTTGCACACTTAAAAACTATGAGGAAGCAATGGACAAGTTTCTATTTGCACACTTTTTTTATTTTAAATAAGGCATGTAAAATGAGATTTTTATTAAAATATAAAATTCAATAGTTTACCATAAAATGAGTTGTTTAAAAATAATTGTGAAATCTGTTTTATCAATAATTCTGCGATTAATCGATGAACGTGATGTCGTATGTTAAAATGGGAATATGGCATCATGCTGTCGGTGGTAAACCGATCTACCGTGACATCAGGCATTTCTAACGTTGAGTCTAATAGAAAAACTGGGCATCTGCCAGGGGCGTAGTAGGAATGACAATACGGCATGCCTAAGTGCGCACAATGACGATGTGCATAGACTTTTCTCTTCTCTTTGAACCAGTCATACATATTGATCGTGATTGCAATGCTTAGAAAAGTCGACAATAATAACTATAATAAGCCTATTAATTTTTAACAAATTGCTATTATATAAATAAATCGCTTTGCGATTAATAAAAAGTGCTTTTAAGTAAACAATTTTTCTATTAAAAAGATTTTCTTGATATTTGTATATTATTTGACCATCATACAGCGCGATATAATAACTTTAGGTATTATTTATAAAATTATTACGTATTGCAGTTTGTCATCGATAAATAATTAATCCAAATTTAAACGTCATGTGATGAATCAAATTTTCATATAAGTGCTATTTGATTATAAGACTGCTATTTTCACTTAAATTCAAATTCAAATTTTCAAGTCGTATGTTATTAATGTATTCTTACAACTATAGTACGCATATATAATTATATATAAATTCTTATAATATTTTTATTATAACTACAGTAGGTACGCATATACGCATAAATAAATTTCTAATTGACTTATGCCATTCTTGGCTTGCTCGACGGCAATCTGGGAAACGTCGAGATTTATCGACAAGGTATTCTCACTTCGGCGACTTGTCAGACGAGTTGTCTGTCTAGCAAGGAAAAATTAATGATGTCACTTGACGCAACGCGAGATAATGAAACAGCGCTTCTCTCTCGATATACGCGTGTCTTGTCTCGCGGATAGGTAGGTGTCGACAATACGGTAGAAAGTTCTTCCCCTCTCACGGTCGTTTTTTCCTTGATAGAAAATAAATAGATAAGGAGAAAAAGAAACGGCAATTGGTCATGTACCAGGGACAATCATGGAATATCAATGAGAATAGTTACGCGATCCAATGTCGGACGATTGGCGACGCGTGCAGCAGAAATTCCCCCCGGAGAGCGTAACCATACGTAAGGCGTATCGGGCGCGAGGCCACCGGTGCATTGTCATCTTCCCACAGCGAGCGATGAGCGCGGAGAAATGCGAGGCAACTGCATGGCAGCGGTGTGGGACATACCGGTGGGACACACCGGTGGGACAGGAGGGGTGAAAAGAATAATGTCGACGTTCGCTTTTCGATAACCTGATTCCATTCCGATTTCACGGTCGCCTACCGCGATATGCTGGTTGACGAGGAGTAATTTATCGTTTTTTTGTTTTAAACATCTTTTGTCTCTTTACGCGCGCGCGCGCGCAAGAGAGAGAGAGAGAGACATTTTGATTTCATCGAATATCGTTTTTAAATGATATATCTTCTTGCATAAAATGTGCTGTGATTACGAAAATATTCACGAACTTGGCACAAATGAATTAATCATGACTCTAACTAAATTGCATTCGCGGTGTGTTGACTGGATTTTTTCTTTTTTTTACTTTTTTTTTTAAATAATGTTACTTCTATGACACGAGTTCATACGCGCGGTATCAGACTCGCAACTTAATTTTTGCTTTTCTTGTCGCGCGTTAACGAGAGCATCTACTTTTGCTCTCTTGCAAAAGCTCAACTGGCGAGAAAGGGTTGGCGGCGGAAGCGAGAGAATCCCATTATACCCGCCCATGCAATCCCCTGATTTTTACTTTACCGTGTACCGCGACCGAGCCGCCGCGCCGCGCCACCGGCGCCGCCTGATGTGTAGCCTCGAGTCTGAAATTTTGCCGCATCTTGGTACCGGCGACTTGAAATGTCTGCCTGCAAAATTTTAGCGATCTACGTGAATACCGGGATTTTCCCAGGCGTGTAAAATTTTTCTGCAACCCGTGATTAAGTGGTTCCGATGGATACAATATGAAACTCGACATACAAAATTATGTAATACTCTTCCCAGACAAAACGCATGTCTAAAAGACATTTTTAAGATGTCTTTTAGACACGTATGTCTGATAGATGTCTTTATGATGTCTTTTAAACATGCGTGTTGTTTGAGTTTAAAGATTTGAATAAATAATATTAAATCACGAAAATTTGTTCTTATTGGGGAATTTTGTAATAATATGTGATAAGCACTTTTATACAAGAGAGGTTAGCCATAAGAACTGTAATCTCTAAATGTTTACATTTTTTAAATAGGATTACGCGAAATGTATTATAAGGAACAGAATTAATAGAATGTACTATAGGTACATGTAAAGTTGCGTTAACATAGTAACGATGTACGATTTTTTCTAATTCAGTATCTCTCTCTTTTTATAGAAGTTGCAATAAGAATCCGCTGTTCCATCATATGTAGGTGGGAAAAGTTTCTAGAGCGGTTTCTTTGACAGTAGCATTCTGCCGTAACTTCGAGCACGTTGCTTCCTTTTCCTCGTCACGTCACCGAATTGAAACGGAAACCGAACTTAGCGTGATATTGATCATTGAAGTTACGTCCCGAGAAATCTGTTTCGCGATGTTAAGAGGAAGCTGCTTTTAATGCGTGACTTACATAACGCGGAATGTCGTGGGTGTTGGCACGAGAAGAAGCAAGAGACGAATTTGTTTTAAGAAAATGTGTGTAAATAATCTCTCGTTCACGTCTAAATAAAAGTCAAATCTATCATTAACATATTTTTGTATTGATATATTCATAATTTAACATCGTTTATTAATATTAATTAATCGCATGTAGCTAACACTATGAATTTTATTCCACAGTCGCTTAATTCATAATGCATGCACTTGTTTTAGCGCTTAGTTTATTACGTATTATTCCGAAAATGACGTGAGCACATATATGTTTGAAAATGTCAGAGGATAGTGGGTCTGTGTAGAACCACTATCCCAAACGAGAAGAATCATCCGTGTCACGTCAGACAAGTTACACTGCTTTGGGCGGGGGAGATAACAAATTACGGTTAATTAAACGTACATTAATATTGCGTAGGCAAGAAAATTAATTGACGGGTTTCGCAGACGGCTCTTGCCGGCTATACACGTCGTGTGCGTGATAGATACGCGATTATGAATGATGACTTAAATGGTGCATCAAGCAGATTAAGTGGCACTGTTTTTGCACACGCCGCGCAGCAGAAATCTGCCGTTTAATATCCTGTAATATGCAGGCATTCTTGTAGCTTGTTTTCCGCCAAATAGGTTTTGCGAGTCTCGTGAAAAATCGAGGTGTAGAATCAAACGCTTTCTAACGAGATGTGCCTGATGGTAATAAGAAAGGACGGTCGAGAAAACTCGTTATGGCGCGATGGCGTAGAATAGGTGTGAGGTGGATAATTTAAATCTGACGAGAATTTAACACAGGAATCATTTTTATGTAGAAAAAAGAAAAGATGGAGTTATTCAGCAATATTTTTAAACCGATATTGACTCATCGATAAGATTGCGTAATAATAAGTAGACATCGATATTGTGGGTAACGCGCGGTACCCTATGTAAGTATAAATGTAATTCGTCGTATAATGAGTTACGTTCTCTGTTTTCTCGCGCGATTAAATTGATATCTCGCTTTCACCGGCGATCATTCGCGTCATTTATCAAGCATCTCGTACGCGCCGATAACGCTCGTGCGCAGTAAAATAAATCAACGCGGTAATTAACGGCTGAATTCGTTAGTGCGTAACTGCTCGGATACCTATTCCGGCGGAATATTTATTCAGTGACTCTACACCGCGGGTGATGGAAGCAGTGCATTAGGCAGATTAAGAGCTTAATGTTTCTTTTTTTTAATAAGCGGAAAGATTTATGTGCTGTCCCGCGCGGATCGCGAGTTGCTATAGTACTAGAAATAGAAATGACTCTTTTCCGATGACAGCTTGGAAATTGGCGAAATACTGTCCGTTTACGGGGGGGGGGGGGGATTTGTTTCTCTCTCTCTCTTTCTCTCTTTGAAGAATTCTCTTTTCGAAGATCTTAGCATTCTCTTGACTTTCGGATTTTTACGTAAGATGCAACACGGTTCGCCTTTAATTTCGGCTTTACGCGGAGCATCCGATTTCTCCTGATGTAATTCTCCGATCCTCTCGTAACTTAACGGTCGATATCGCGCCAAGTTTAGTTTCCTCAGAGGCGCGTGACGAGGGAAAGGAAGCGTGGTCGGCGTAGAAATTACTTTCGGTGAAAAACAACGTCCCCGATGATTTTTACTTCTCACCGTCGTCATCGTCGGCGCGGTTGCATAAGCCGCGGATATTATCTTTCACGTCCTTTTGTTTCCTTATCGAAGAGGATATCGCGCGATATCTTCTTAAATTATTCTTAATTAGAGAAGACAATTTCTAAGTCTTTGAAGCACTTGCAACAAAGAAGAATTAACGCTTACTAATGAGGGTTTTAATAACAAGATATTACTTTCTAATTTTAACACTAATGTAAATTTAATTTGTGTGCATTGCCAAGATATTAATGAACATCAAAATTGAAAGTAATTATGCTAGACTATTTCTAGACTAGACTTATTGTTAGACGAGTCTCTTTCGGTGTTATCTGCACGTTCATATGACGCTATAGAATTAAAATATTAATTTTAAATGAATCTCTCATTATACATATGCAAATACTCGATGTGTATTTTTTGTCTCGCTTCTCGTAGTTCTTTTTATACTGGGTACTGTGTACACGGCAAGGTAAATGGGTGACGAGATATAATACCTACACGTCGAGCCTAAGAAATATTGGCCTTCTGTCCTTCGACGGCTTCGACTGCACGTGTCGTTTTGCACTGTTTCTACTCTGACACGTTTACCTCACCAGATGCTAGTTTTTGTTTGAGATGGAAAGGTGACACCTTGGCTTGCCTGCCTTTTATCAAAATTTCCTAAATCGTCGATAATGTGTTAAGCATTTTTAACACGATGTACAAACGGGGTCAAAAGTGACTTGTTTGATATTTTTTAAAGTAATTATTATGTATCTTTAAAACATCACAATTTCTGAAATTTTTTCCAACTTTTAGTGAAATAAACATATAATTTATTTTACGAATTTGTCTTCTCCCTTTTCTTTTATTTTGATTCCTTCGAAAGAAATAGGTGTATGTTAATTTTCGGTAGTTCTAATGTTACACAAATACTTCAAATAGTAAACTTTATATTTAAGCTCTTTAAACGTATTTGTTTAAGTTTAAGTAAATGTATTAATATGCATACTATCTTAAATTCTAATCCAATTTCTAATAAACAACATAAAACATTTAAAATAGTTTAAAAATTTGTAAGTTTAGATTTTTATTAATTTTACGTGCAACAAAAATTGAATTTTGATCAAATTAATGAAGCGGAAAAATATTGACAAATTAAGAATTAGTAAGATGCAATAAATAACGGTAGGTATCATGAAGTTTTCGCTATAAAGAATTTTATTGCAAGTTCAACACAGAAGATAACATTTTCCTAAGTACAGTCGAACCTCGTTAACTCGAAACTCAAGGGAATAGAAAATAATTCGAGTGATCGAGTATTTCGAGATATCAAGAGTTCGAGTTATAGAGGTGTGGAAAAAAATTTGATTTGTAGAGGTTTTGAAATTATACATAAATAACTTAAGGTTACCGTGAAAAATAACAGAGTAGAAAAAAGGTTTTAATAATTTTAATAACTTTTAAAGAAGTAAATTTGTATTTATTTATAGAGATGCATATCATATATAGAAAGTTTTTTATTAAATAAAAAGAATAAAGCGGATTAAGCTTATAATTTGTGTGATTGACGTCAAATATGGCTGAGTATTTGAGAATCTTACTTAAATTATGGATTAATCCGTTTTCGCTCCCAATTTAGTGACTTTCATTTTCTTGGTTTTTAAATTTCCATGAAAAATGATTTATGGACTTGAAAAGGGAAAAAAATAATAGACCTTCTCTGAGAATCTCGGGAAGATTTAAAGTCCACAGGCCGTATCGTTGTGCAACGATTTTTCCACGTCTTAACGATAGATTTGCGATTACTTATAAAATTCGAAGGTATTCTCTTCGATCAGAGAGAGGGTTCAGCGATCTAATCACACTTTTTAAAGATTGCAGAAAATTAATCTTAAGGTTGCGGAAATCAAAATTTAACCTAATCTGATTTAATTGCAATTTATATTTTAAATATTATTTGAAATTAAGTCAATTAATCCAATTAATCCAATTTGTTGGAATTAAAACTAGTTTTATTTTAACTCATTGTAATATCGATTGATTGAGTTTCTTCAACCTTATTAATTTTCTCAAATCTTTAAAAAGGCGAGATATGCACCGTATTGCATTGAATCTTTTATTTTTATACATAGTACATCGCACCTTATCTTGCCTGAATGACAAGCTCGAAAAATTGTGAAACGCAAGCGATTCGAGAAATATGTCGATCTCGTCCGAGATGTAATATCGGTTTAATTTAGCAGCTATAATGGCACTTAGGCGCAAACCGTTTCCACGTATCAATAAGTATAAATGCCTCGCACTATTGTGTTCTCTCTTTCATACTCGAAATATTAGGAAATTGTGTTTTTCGCTTGCCTATTGTTAGCGAGACCAACAGTAAAAATCGCTTCTCGGTACAGAAGGGACACTCTCTAATTCTTTTTATTTAATAAAAAAATCTGTGATTTTATTTTGCTTCATGGCTTTAACTATACTTGGGATTCTATAGCATTTTCAATTTTTATAAGGGCATTAAATATGTTATCATCAATATCACTTTTTCTTGGAGAGGAAAAAAAACGTAATAATGTAATAGCATTTTAGCCTCCTTAGTGATGCAGGATTCATCAAAGTGATAAAATGTAGTTTAAGTATAAAATTCTTACGTGTTTTAAAAAGCACGTCTGAATATCTCGACGAGTAACGGTTGAATAAATTAAAGTCAGCAACAGTGAAAATAGTCATTAGAGAAGTCATACTAGATAAACAATAATGTCAAAATAAACAAACTAATCAAGGTATATTCCTTATTATTTTGTCGTATATCGCGTTTAAAATTTGGTCAGTTGTTTTAGCGAACGGACAGAGAAAGAAGCTGATGCAAAATCTTTTTACTTTGAGTTATAGAGGTTTTATCGAAATTCGAGATGATACAGAGACCAATTTATAATATTAACCTCTATATCTCGAAACAATTTGAGTTATGGAAGTAAATGGTATGCTGAAAAAATACTTTGAGTTAATATTCTATTTTTCTTCAATTTACAGAGGTTTACTTCGAGTTACAGAGGTCTTTTTCAACTTATAGAGGGTGTTTCAAGAGAATAAAAAAAATTCGAATTCTAAAGGTTTTCGAGTTAACGAGGTTCGAGTTAGCGAGATTCAACTGTATATTTATACTTTTTTTTTAGACTTTCCGTGTACGACGAATTTTTCTTTAAGTCTCCCTTCCGAGAAGCTTTTCGGTACAAAGGCGCTCTGGAACGAATCGATTAATGTCGCGTCCGGCGCGTTATCACGCATTTTTACAGGACTCCTCCTGGCGGCACTCTAGTCATTGTGTCTCTCGATAATTTTTCACGCGGTCGCTCCTCTGTATTCAGATATCCTGAAGCATTCGAATATCGAAATCGTTTGGGCAATAATGAGTAGCTTTTCGGCTATCTTTGCAAATCTGCAGTATCATAATAAGATGAAAAATGACGGAGCTTATACCGGGGAAAACAGTGAGAGACAGAGAGGTGAGAGGGGAGAGGGAGAAGGAAAGAGAGATAGAGAGGAGGGGGAGAAATGGGAATAGAAAAAATAAATTTGTCAACGAATAGGAAGAATGTACGGATTAAACGAGCGGAGAACGTAACCATTGGCGAAGTAATACGATTGGGCTTATATACGGTGCTGGCGACGGCGACGGCGACGGCGACGGCGGCGGCGACGGCGACACGGCGAGGAGGAAAGAGGTGAAGGGACGTGGAAGCCGGGAGGAGAGCTTTATAATAGCTCAACTCTGGAATGAGGAAGTCTCGTACGAGACGACACCGCGAGAATACTAAAGTCTGGGTTACTAGTTGGTTGTTGGTTACTTCGCGTATTCCAGGCTCATAGCTCGAGCGCGAGATGGAACTTCCAGGGATTGTATTTCCGTCCTGGACGCCTTCGCGCTCTCCTGTCATCGTGAGCCGTTTGCGTGAGTGAATGAAGAGGATGCACTCGCTTCTTCTTGATGCATCATTCAAAAGAACTTCGCCCATTTTATTATGGGCCATAAACGTACACACTTGACTCCTATATGCATTTGTAGAAAAGGTTGATAGAAATAACAATATAGCTTAATTTTAAATTTTACAAGTAACATTACCCAAGTGTCACTAGCCAATTTTTTTGAAACTGTGCACACGTGTAGAACCTAAAAAATATTTGTGTCGTGTTTTTTTATTTGTGCTCATAAAACGTTTTAAAGAGTAGAAACTATATTCGAAATATTGACTTCTCAACCTTATGTATACAACAACTCTTTAGGCCATGTACGTTATCTTGAATGGTTTTTGCACCAGAATACTATCTCTAATAAGAGTTTTCAGGGTCGTTGATTAGGAATTCTTTTATTGGTCACGTGATGCCATTGGAATCATGATACGTACTTCGTGAACAAAGTTTAAATTCCCGTTCTTTGCCAAACCCAAGAATAACCAACGTGGAGGTGACGAGCGAAACTATTCTTTTTTTTATTTTACAATTTTTATTTTACAATTTTTATTTTACAATTTTTTATTTTACAATTTTTTAATTTTCTTTAGAATTTTTTTTTCAAGGTAATCGCATGTATAATAACACATGTCTTAACTCTAGCTCGCCACACTCCGGTCCAGTGGATCGATTTTCGGTTTTCGAGTTGTCACATAATAACATAATTTTCTAGTTTCCTTATAATAAGTTCAGCTTAAATTCAAATAATTGTCTTGATATAATATTATCATAAACTTCTTATTCAAAGTTTGTATTTTCAATTTCTACAGTACAAGTTTAAAAATATTAATTAGAATGAAAATGACAACGCGACAAAGTCGAACGGTCTCACGAACCGGAGTGTAGCGAATTAAGGACTCGAAAATAAATGTGGCGAGCTAGAGTTAAGACATGTGGTGCAATTACCTTAAAAAAAATTCGAAAAAAAATAAAAAATTGTAAAATAAAAAAAGAATAGTTTCGCTCGTCACCTCCACGTTGGTTATTCCTGGGTTCGGGAAAGAACGAGAATTTAAACTTTATTCACAAAGTACGTATCATGATTC
>NW_020209957.1:0-1062 GCF_003070985.1 Temnothorax curvispinosus
CTTAAGCTCGTGAAATTTAAACACGCTTTCGCGCGCAGTCTCGTCAAATTTAATCGAATTAGATTAAGTTAGAAAAGTGGTCCGTCGAAAGAAATATCAACGTAGACGCGAACAAAACGTTACGTTTCAAAGTCAGACGTTATAAATTTTGGACAAAAACGCACGCGTATAATTCGTCTATCGTACACATCGCGCGCGCGTATATACATTCGTCAAGCGACGAACCGTTTTTATATACCAAACGCACAAGTCTGGCAAAAGAAATTTCAATTTCGACCAAGTATTCGCCAATTTTACTACGAAACAGTCGCACGCGTTTTACATCGCGCGGACAAAAGTGTGCGCGCACACTTTTATTATTACATCGCGTACCGTGGATCGCGCACGTAGTTGCGCGAGGCAACTTTATTTATTTCAACTCAATTAAACAAGTACGCGTCGAAAGAACGTTCGCGTACGACAACATTTATAAATTTTTAAAGACCAACGTTATTATATAACGTTGCGATTAATTTGATCGTATTTTTACTCGTAACAAATCGCATATATATTCGGTGTTTTTCCACGGTAACTTTATTATTATTGTTATTTGTATTCATTCGACAAGTTTGCATAAGAATTTATCAGTCTTCCGCCAAGAGACGACTCCATAGACGCGGGAAAACACGCCGCACGCGGCATCAGAGCGTGCGCGTTGACCAATCACAAATTTTCAATTCGCCGCAGGCGATTCGCGGCAGCCTTACGATTGGTCCACGCACCACTCCGTCGCACGCGGCGTTTCCCCTCGTTTACGGCGAGATATCTAAAGGCCAATCGCGCGCACACAAACGTGCGTAGCTCGTAGCATTAGCGTAACGTAAGACCGCTAAACCAATGAGCATCCGGCATAAAGTCGCCGTATTGATGGTCGACGTAACACGCTCGTCGGTCGAGCGCGGTCTTACACACGCCTACGCTTATGCAGATGCAGCCTATGCCACGCGTTTGTTGCGCGACTGCCTTAAGGAGGGTGGGGGGGGATCCACGACGATCGAATTTTCTACTTTGCGCGTAACACGT
>NW_020209958.1:0-2903 GCF_003070985.1 Temnothorax curvispinosus
TGGGTCGTTGTTTGTACGCCCAGCAAACGAAAAAAGATTGAAAAGAATTAAAACGGGATTGCCAGGAATTCAATTAAGGGCTTTCCGAATTCCATTCTGTCAAAAAAGGGATTGAAATAGTTTCAATATCATGGAATTCCTTATTTTGGAAAAAATTTGTCTTTTTTGAATCCCATCCAATTCCGACACAAAAATATTATACCACTGAATGCCAGGTTAGGGATTGGAAAGTTTCGTGATGAATTCCATTGAATACCATTGATTCTGTTAACGAAATGAATACCACTGAATGCCAAACTAAAAATTAAAAATTTCCGTATTGAATTCCATTGAATTCCGTCTATTCTGACAATAAAATGAATACCATTGAATGCCAGGATAGGGATTGAAAAGTGTCCGTGTTGAACTCTGTAGCAGTACACACCAACAATAGTATACGCCCGCGCGGTATCTGCATTACCGGCAGTTCGCATTGACGTCGCTAGGCGTCGCATCGCCGGGGCATCTTTTCGAGTTCAAAGTTTCGTCTCGATCACCGCTATGTAAAGGGACCCTCTACGGTGCCTAGCTGACAGATCTTACAAATCTCATTTTCGGGCTAATTGCCCGTCGGCAGTAGTGCGTGTAATGCCCTTAGGCATACAAAAGCTCACCGACGAACAACGGCGCTTGGTCACCCAACGGAGGCGCGAGACGTTTCCTAAACCATCTAATGCCATGCAATTCCATAACCTTTACGGATTCCATAGGATTGGATGGAATTTAAAATTTCTTTTTTGGATTCCATGGGATTGGACCATCTCATTTCGAATCCCATCTAATTTCATCTAATTCCGCCAAAAAAGGGATTCAAAGGTATTAAAAAATTTTAATATCTTTTAATCCTTTTGCGTTTGCTGGGCGTCCCCTGAGACGACCTCCACGGCTCAGCCTTCGGCTAAGACCTGCGTGCCCCCCGGTACGGGGGTCATTTTCGTGACCCCGCGATCTCCGCGCCCGCTGGCGTTGTCGCTTCGCAGTCTGGTGGGTCGTCATTCGGGACCCCCATGAGACGATTTCCGTGGTTCGGCTATTGGCTGTGACCTCCGTGCCTCTCGGCGCGGGGGTCACCCCCGTGACGCCGCGATCTTTGCGCCCGCTGGCGCTATCGCGTCGGAGTTGATTTGACTGCCCTCCGGGTCGCCTCTGAAACGATTTACGCGGCTCGGCCCCCGGCTATGACCAACGTGCCCCTTTGCGCGGGGGTCATTCGCGTGACTCCGCTATTTCCGCGTTGGTCGTTATCGGTGCTTCGCGTATCGTGTGGTTGGCCTTCGGGCCACCCCTGAGACGTATTCCGGGGTTCGGCTCCCGGCTATTACCGATATACCCCCGTTTGCGGGGGTCAACCCCGTGACCCCGCTATCTCGCGTGTCCTTCGTGCTATTTCGACCGCGCTCGTCCCGATCTGCTCTGCTTGGCTCTCCTTCCAAGGCCCGCTCGTTGGCTCGCTCGGTCGCTCATCTGCTGCTCGCCTGCCGGGGTCAATCGTACCCCGGTCACCTATATTTCGGGATTCAGGTAAACGCTAGCTATATGGGCTCTTCGGACTCGCTTATCCGGTAATACTATTCGCAAATTATCAATGTCCGCTGCTCCCCTGGTCGCTGCTGCCCCTCGGGGTTGCTCGGCTGCTCAGCTATGCGAACGGTTGCAAGGTCAGCACTCCCACTTTCAATTGAGATTTCCCGCGAAACCGCTTGAACAGAAAAATCGTGAAGCACATAATTAACACAAAGAGCACTTAATTTCTACATGTGTTATTTCAGTTGTTTGTGGAGGAGAGGTGTTAACTTAACAGATATAATAGCTTTCCATATCACCCATGAAGTACTATTGTTGACACGTTTTTTTTTAAGTAGGCCTAATACACTGATGACTGAAATGACCCTTTAACTAATTGAACAGAAACAGAATTCAATAAATGAGTGATGAATCTTTACCGCGTCTTATGCGGCTTGCTACGTGCAATATGCAGATCAATGTTTCCGCTTTCGCTTGTAAATCAACCTGAATTTTCTTCATTTTAATAATTACTTAATTCTACTTTTGTTCAATTAGTTAAAGGATTATTTCAGTTATCAATGGATTAGACCTACTGAAGATACATTTAAAAAGAACATGTAAACAATAATATCTTATGGATGACATAGAAAGCTACTGTTTATAAATTAAACGCGCCTGAGCCTCAAGCGGGTTGTAGACTGCGCACAGGATGGCGAGGTAAAGGGAAAATGATTAATAAAACTGTTATAATAACATGTATTTTTCAAAATACATACCTCAAGACACGCAAACACACAGTTGCATTGAATGCCAAACACAACCTATGAAATATATAAATATTTAATATATATATATATATATATAATAAACGTAAAGAAGATTGAACCAATTTTCGAACGTTCTGCCAATTCCGCATTGCGCATGCATTTCGTACCATGGATCACATCATTAAAATTGCAAACACGTATTATCGATACGCGATTATCGACCTGGGATTACCGACTGTGATAGTTTGTGCGATTATCATGATTTCTTCAGTTTTATGGTTGCAGTTTAGACTTTATGTGTCAGTGACACGATCTAATTGACTGCAGTGAATCGATCGATAAAACACATAATAATAAAGCAAAGAAGTAAGTAGAAGTAAGTACGCGACTGAAATGACGCGATTAAAGAAAGAAAATGCAGAATTGCGGCGACAACTCGCCGCAATTCAGTCGCCATCACTGCCGATGCTACACGTAATACCGTTACAGCCGGGACATTCACAGCCAAGGCCTTCACAGCCGGGACCTTCACAACCGGGACCTTCACCACCAGCAACGCCAGCACCGGCACCACCAGCAACGCCAGCACCG
>NW_020209958.1:2913-5367 GCF_003070985.1 Temnothorax curvispinosus
ACCAGCAACGCCAGCACCGGCACCACCAGCAACGCCAGCACCGGCACAACCAGCAACACCAGCACCAGGACAACCAGCAATGCCGGCACCGGCACCACCAGCGATTCCTCCACCGGCACCACCAGCGATTCCTCCACCGGCACCACCAGCGATTCCTCCACAAAGACGTAAGTACAAAACTAAATCTATTAAAATACAGTTATGGTTTGCTCACTCCAAGAGCGATTATTGACGTCACTTCGGCAAAGCTCGATTTGCCGATGTGACGTCAATAATCGCTCTCTGAGCGAACAAACCCGGCCCTGTCGAAAACGCTATTTTTTATAAAATAAATTTCTGTTTGTTACAGCAAGGCGATGGCAAAGAGCCGGAAGAAACCGCTACAACCCAAACAACCCAAGAGGAAGAGGAAGAGGAGGAAGGGAAAGAGGAGGAAGGGGTGGAGGAATGAAGACGTACACACAAAACGTGTATTTATAAATTTTGCGAGCATTTTTTTTTCCGGAAAAATCAGAATTAAAAGTCTGTACTTTAATTAATTCTTTAATTTTTTTCTATATTACTTTTATATTGATTCAACCATTTTTCGTAGAATATGTGAATAAAATAAGATTCCTCGCTTTTCTTAATTCCAATTTATACCACTCAAGATCACATATTGCACGATATACAGCTTCACGCTTAACAAATGCGTACATGTAACGTATAATATAAAAATACACATATTATTTTAATATAAGTTGCGACGAATATTAATCTACGTATATTGAGACACGTATATACGTTAATACAGATTATGTGTATAATTTTATTTTAATTTACTTCTTATATTACGTCTTATATTACTTATATTACTTACTTTTTACTTATGTAATTATATAAAAAATAAATATATATAACTTACTTGTCCTGTTATAATTTCTCCTGCACCGCAATAAAGAAACGTATATGTAAATATAATAAGAACATTTAATGCCAAGCAACATGCTTATAGGACACTCGTGCTATTTATCTCTTGATCAGTAATCATCTGAATAATATATCTCGCTAATTAGTAAAACACAAATTGATATAAGTTGAACATATAATAGTTCATAGACTCACACAAGTTATATTGCATAAATATACATTTCAAACATAAAGAAACGAGTAAGAATTAAAATAACAATTTTAGCCGAATAAATATATTACAATTTCTCTCTACAACTAATTTTGCATGTGAATATCTTAATGGGGACAAAAAAAATAATTTGAAAATATTCTTTATCAATTCTTGTACAGACTGCGGAGAGAGTATTACAAGATACATATGGTGCAACAATAACGTAAAATACCAGTGGTTGGATCATGAAGAATTAGAAAAAGTATTACCTACTGGAGTACAACAGAGTATTTTACAATTGATGTTTACGTAAAGAATAATAACAATAATATAAAATATTGAACTCATTCTTTGATCTTTTATTATTAATATTGTCTATTATTACCGTAATATTAACATTATAGTTAGAGAAATATTTAAAATAATTGCAAATACAAAATAATAGATATAACGGACGAGAGGATCAAACCTTCTTGAATTAGCGACGGTTTGTTTATCTTTGTTCTCTACGCCTAGTGCCTTTGGAAGCGGAGCAGTTCCTCCGGTCATTAAAACTAAGAACATTTTCTTTGCTTTTGCGCTATTCGGAAAATCGACAACCACACCGCCATAAAAGCCAGCTTTTGTGGCTTGTGCCGTGATTAATTCATCAACCTATTCACCGTTCTCTGGAGATAGAATTGTAACACTGCTCTTGCGCTTCTTGACAGGCATGCATACAACGTTGAGAAGAAACGATATAAACGTTTTGTAGGATTGTGCGAAGTTTTGCTTGCATAGCACAACCACTGAAGCGCAGAAATACTGACAGCCCCATCAAACGTACCAGCTTTAAATGGCAATCCTTGACCTATATCTCCCAAAATTAAGTCACCATCTAATTCTCTTTCATCAACAGCTACGTCTAAAAATAAAATAATATATTAATATGATATTATGGCCATCTAATTCTTTTTCATCAACAGCTACGTCTAAAAATAAAATAATGTATTAATATGATATTATGGCTACGGTCAACGTGACACTACAAATGCTTCGAAGCATTCCTCTTCTCTTTTCTTTCAATGAAGAAAGAAGGAGAAGAAGAACGCTCCAGAGCATTTGTATCACGTTGACCGTAGCCTATATATCAAAATATATATATATCTTTCAGCAACGTGCACAACTTCATTTGAGGTTATAATTGGGTACAACATTCATCGCACGATACTTTTATAATTGCAAATCGGAAACGTACCTCAAGTTCAGCTCTTCTGCGATCAACGAAGTCGGGATCGAACGTGTCAGTCGTCACTTTCTGCCAAGCGTAGAAAACCTTCTTTTCCGGCAGCGATGGTAACACGATGGGTGCG
>NW_020209959.1:0-4675 GCF_003070985.1 Temnothorax curvispinosus
ATTGCACTTATTTTGTAAACATCTATCATTACTTATTTTGACAGTTTATGTATTAATTCGTTAATAGTATAATGTAATAGGAATTGTATAATTAAAGCTAAATAACACGCGCGTCTGTCATGTCTAATTATATAAAATATACACATTTGCATTGAAACACGTTTGAGTTTTGCCGCTGAATATACCACTTCCGGTTTTGAAACAAATGGCGACGGTTAGTCCGATCCCTCTCTAGAGGATCCCTAGTATTAGGGATACAGCAGGTGAATTCCTCAATAAGGAGTTTGATGTCAGGGAAAAAGTGAAAAATGTACAGGTGGTAGGTAGAGAAGGAAAGGAGGTGATAATTGTGGAGCTGATCAACTGGGAAGTGAAAGAGAAAATAATGAAGGAGAAAAAGAAACTAGTGGGCAGGAGAGTATACATAGATCATGACATGTTGCAGGAAGAAAGAGACGTGCGGAGGAAACTGAGGGAGCGCGCTAGAAGTGAGAGAGAGAAAGGAAAGAGCGTGAAGGTAGGATATAGGAAATTAAATATAGATGGAAAATTATACATTTGGAATGAGGAGGCGAGGGAAGTTAGGGAAAAGAAGAATTTCTAAGAGGCGGCCAAGAAAAGAGGACGGTGGAGAGACGGACGGAGGAGAAGGATAGGAAGAAAAAGGAAAAGAGAAGCAGAGGGGGAAATGATAAATTAGGTAGGAAGGTAATGTTTTGGAACGTGGCGGGGGTAGGGAATAAAGGGAAAGATTTTTGGAAGTTTATATGTAACTACGATTTCATTAGCATGTGTGAAACGTGAGTGGATAAAGAGGGGTGGGAAAAGCTAAAAGTAAAGCTCCCAAAGACACACGTTTGGGAATGCAGTTTTGCGACTAGAGATAAGAGGAAAGGTAGAGCGAAAAGGGGCTTTATTATAGGTGAGAGGAAAAATTGGGGAGATCAGAATACGAAAATTATAGGTAAACAAAAGAAGGGGGTGTTAATATCGGAAATCGTGGAGGGAGAGGAAAGCATGTACATTATCTCGATATATAATAAGGAATGCTGGAATGATTTAAAGGTAGTATTGGATAACGTGACAGAGGGAATGGACGGTGAGTTTATGTTAATAGGGGGGGACTTTAACATTAGGATCGGCGAAATGGGGGGTGGAGAGGAAGAAGATGGTGGGATGGAGAGGAAAAGTAAAGATAAGTTAGTAAGTAACGGCGGAAAGGGGCTTATAGAGTTTATACAGGGTAAAGGCTGGTACGTCCTGAACGGTACAACGGCAGACGATTGGGAGGGAGAATATACGTTTGTAGGAGCAAGGGGTAGTTCCGTAATAGACTACGTCCTTTGTAATGAAAAAGCGCAGGACATCGTGCAAAGGGGACAGAGTGGACTCGGACCACATGCCGATTATGGTGACGCTGGAAGGAGGGAGAGAGGAAAAGGAATCAGAAGGAGAGGAAGAAAGAAGAGAAGAGGAGATATGGAGGATCTGCTGGAACAAAGAAGTAATACAGAAGTATAGGGAAAGTACGGATAATGTAATATGGGAGAACGGGTTGCGGGGGTCGGTGGAAGATAAATAGCAGAAGCTGAAAGGTGTAGTCCAAGAGGCACTGGTAAAGAAGAAAGTGAAAACTGGTAAGAGGGAACTAGGACACAAAGATTGGTGAGATAGGCAGTGTACAAGGAAAAAGAGGTTGGTGTATAGACTTTACAAGAAATAGAGGAAGGGAAAGGAAAGGAAAGATAAGTTTTTAGAGGAGAAGAGGAAGCTGAAGGAGCTGGCGGAGCAGAAGCAAAGGGAGAAGAGAGAGGAAGAAGAGATAGAGTTAAAGAACCTGAGGAGCGTGGCAGAGGTATGGAAGTTTATCAACAGGAAAAAGAGGAAGAAAGTATGGAGGGAAGCCAATATAAGGAAGGAAGCATGGAAAAAACATTTCATGGAGTTATTGGAGGAAACGGAAGGGCAGATGGACTATGGGAATAGCAGTAATCTTGTGAGGACTCCGGGAGTTCAGGAATATATGGAAGAGGAGTTGCCGAGTGAAGAGGAGGTACACGAAGCGGTGAAAAAGTTAAGGACAAAGAAGGCTGTAGGAGTGGATGGTATTCCCATGGAAGCATGGAAATACGGAGGTAGGTTTGTCAGAAATGGTCTGGTAGAGCTGATAAGACAGATATGGATGGAGGGAGATTTCCCGAAGGATTGGAAGACGTCCATAATCGTGCCTCTACATAAGAGAGGAGACCAGGAAGTCGTGGGAAACTACAGAGGAATATCTCTGCTTTGCTCGGCATACAAGATCTACGCGGAGATTCTTAGGAATAGATTGGAGCTGGAGGTAGAGAGACTGGGATTACTGCCCGAGAGCCAGGCTGGTTTTAGAAGGGGAAGGTCTACGATGGACAATGTCTTTATTCTGAACCATTTGGTACAAAGGGAGAAAAAGAAAGAAGGGAAGGAGAGTAAGGTGTATGCACTTTTTGTAGACTTAAAGGCGGCGTTTGACAATGTGGATAGGAAACAACTGTGGTCAACCCTAAAGGACAATGGAGTAAATTTGAATATTTTAAAAAGATTGGAGAAAGTGTATGAGTAGACGGTGGTCGGCGTAAGAACAAAAGAAGAGCTGACGGATGAATTCGGGACACATAAAGGAGTTCGCCAAGGCTGTGTGATGAGTCCACTTTTGTTTAATTTGTATATTGCAGATATAGGAAGAGCGTTAAAAAATAGGAACATTGGGGGGGGGGAGGGGTGCCGTTACTCAGTGATAGGATATGGTCGTTGGAATATGCGGATGATATGGTGTTTGTGGCGAAAAATAGAGTTGCGTTAATGGATATGATTGACACGTTAAGAAGACTGTTAAAGAAAAAGAAACTGTTGTTATGTGTGAATAAGACTAAAGTTATGGTTTTTAACAGAGGAAACAAAGAGAAAAAGGAGAGCTGGAGATGGGAAGATAAGGAATTAGAGGAGGTACAGACTTTCAAATACCTGGGTTTAGTATTTAATAATAAAGGAAATTACCTCTTGTTCCGGTTCCGGAGAGAACGAGAATGACAGGTGTGCAAGTGAGCGAGAGCAAAAGGGTTTAGAAGAGAGTGACGAGGGAGGCTGAGGAAGGAGAGGGTGATAGAGCGAGGAGGTGTGGAGGTGAGAGAGTGAGGAGGTAAGAAGGGGAACAGAGGAGGGGCAGGTAAGAGGAGATAAAGGGAGGTAAAGTGTCTAGGCACTGAGAAGGTGGAAGCACGAACGGTAGCTGAGCTAGAGGGGCGCACGGTAGGTGAGCCGAGCCGAGAGCGGCAGCACGAGGTAGGGCGCGAACAATAGCGAAGAGAGAGGGGCGACTCGACGCAGGATCCGGGACGCGGATAGCAGCGCGAGGCAGGGCATAGAGTAGGCGGTGGAGCTAGAGGGGGAAGTGAGCCGAGTTAGGAGGAGATGAGTGAAGGGAAAGAAAACGGGAGGGAGGGAAAGAGTGCGATAGGTAAGGTTAAGGAAAAGGAGAAAGTTAGAAGGGGGAGCACGGGAAATATAGAAGAGTTATGGAAGAGGAAGAGGGAGGAAATGGATAGGAGCGGGGGGGAGGAAAAGGAGGAGATTTTTAAGAGAAGTAACATGACGGCAAGATCTCCTAAAAAAGACTCGGAGATAGGTGTGAAGGAGTTGGGAGAAAGAATGGGAGAAATGATGGAGGAATTTAGGGCAGTGAGAGAAGAGCTAAGGGAGGGTTTCAAGGAGCAGGGTAGGAAGATGAGAGAAGAGATAGAGGACCTGAGAAGGGAGTTTAGGGAGCGAGAGAAGAGATGGAAAGAGGAGAGGGAAGAGACAAATAAGCAGAAGGAGAAAATGGAAGAAAGAATAAGGAGATTGGAGGAAAAAATGGAAGGGAGGAAGGAGGAGAAGAAGGAGGAGGAAAGAAACGGTAGAGGGGAGGTGGGGGAGAAAATGAGAGAACTGGAGAGAAGGCTGGAAAGGAAAGAAAAGGAGGAGAGAAGAAGAAACATTGTAATAAGAGGGCTGGAAGTAAAAGAAGGAGGGAAGAGAGAAAATGCAGAAAAGTTACTAGAAGGAATAGGAGCGAAAGTAAAGGCAATAGAGGTGAAGAGAATAGGAGGTGATGCAGAAAAAGGAAGGGAAATGGTGCTGTTGAAATTGGAGAACGAAGAACAGAAATGGGAGGTTATGGAAAAAAAAGGAGCCTAGTGGGGAGAAAGGAAAGAATTACGGAGGACCTATCGTGGGAGGAAAGAAGAATGAATTGGAGGTTGAGAGAGATAGCGAGAGGGGAGGAAAGAGAGGGTAGGAGGGCATGGATTAAGGCAGGCAGAATAAGGTTGGAAAATACTTGGTGGAGATGGGATATGGAAGAGGAGGTGTTAAAGGACGAAAGGGGAAGGAGAAGAAAGGAGAGCAGAGGAGGGAAGGAAGGGAAAGAAGGTAAAGGAGGAGAGGGAGAGGTAGGAATGGAGACGGGGGAATAAGAGGAGAAGAGGATAGAGGGGGTGAGATAGAGAAGGACAACGCAAAAGTTAGAAGAGAAGAAGAGGGGGAAAGTAAGTCAGTTTGGAGGATAGTATTCTGGAACGTAGCTGGGTTGGAAAATAAAGATAAGGATTTTTGGGAAGGGCTGAAGAAAGAAGATGTGTTAGTCATGTTAGAGACCTGG
>NW_020209960.1:0-5824 GCF_003070985.1 Temnothorax curvispinosus
ATAGTTGCATCTCGAGAGGGTCTTATGACTGATTTAGATATCAGGGAGGAAGTCGATACTTTTACGTTTTCGGTATATATTTTGTATTTCTTTTTTACTTTTTATACATTATATTTATATACTAGACACTACAGACGCGCGCTACGCGCGCGCTATTTATCTTTAACATTTCACTATTAACCCTATTATACACAACTGTCAAAATATACAATGACAGCTGCAAATGAAGTAAGCGCAGCAAGAAAACCAATCGGCATCGCGGAAAAGCGGCAACAATAAACTTCACATCTCCTTTTTAGAAAAGGACTAGAACACAGGCGCGCGCTACGCGCGCGCTTTTATTTTATTTCACGAATGGAACAACACAGGCGCGCGCTACGCGCGCGCATTTATTTTGTTTCACGAATATACAACCATACATTTTTTATATTTTTATTAGAAGTGAAGAGGTAAGTCGCTAATATCGACATAGGTCCTCTAAAGCGACGCCTTCTTATTTCTCGAAAATTAAACACCGCACTTTATTAATGCTGATTAGGACATAATTTACTTATATAATTAAAGACGTAAAAACCTTTACTTTATACATTTATTGATTTTTATATATAAAATCTGCTAAAAACGAATCATTCAAAAGCAATTATTAAAAATAAAATTTACCCAAATCTCTTTTACTAATTGTACAGTTAAATAATAATAAATATATATTATTGATAATATTAGATTATTTTACATGTTTGTGTAACGTCCTAAAACTATTTAAATTTTTTTTTTATTTTTCTTATATATATATATATAATGCAGTTTTATATTTAAATATAAAATTGAGATGCAACGTAAACTGGCATACTTATTGATAAAACAGATTATAAGGTAGTAAAAATCAAATAGAATGGAATAAAAAACACAGCACAAGAAGAACTTGCTGCGAAATTATGAGATAAATTTACTGGCATGCTGTCGGCATACTGCCAACATTTTGCTACGTGGGGTAAAACAATTGTGAAGCAACACACAGTAACAGACTACGAAGGTAGAAAACAAAAGGTTTCAAGTTTAAATCCTGATCGACTCTGTTAATTTTTCCGTTTACCCCTCTCGCAGTCCAAAATTTCCTTCCGTATCTTTCCTCCACCCTCACTACACTCCTTGTTTACTCGTATATATTTCCATGATCCTCTTTCCCAACCTTTCACTCACCCCTGGTTTTTCCAGACATCTTCCCAAAACCCTCCTGTCCACTGAATCAAATGCCACCCTTGGATCTACAAAAGCCACTACCTTCTTTTTCCTCTTTAATCGCTTCCTTATCGCATTCAGTGTGTAAATGTTGTCCACCACTCCTCTCCTCTTCCTAAACTCTGCTTGGTTTTCTGAAATCATCCCCTTTTCCACTATCTCTTTCCTCAACCTATTTGCTAATATCGACGCGTACACTTTGTACGCTGTCGGCATCAGCGTAATCCCTCTATGCTCACTCACCTCTTTTGCCACTTTTTTTCGCTATCGGAACGACTACTCCGTCCTTTCACGCTTCTGGAAAACACTCTCTTTTCCATACTCTCCCATAACGTTTTTCTTAAACCACTTCTCCCATAACTCCACACTTCATTTCCTATCTCGTCCTCTCCCGCCGCTTTACCTTTTTTCAGCCTTTTCAGCACTCTCTCTACTTCCTTCCATTCTATCTTCTTCTCTTTCTCCACTTTCCCCTCCAACCCCTGCTCTCCCTCCTCTCCTTCTCCTAGCTTTCGTTTGTATTCCGCTCCTTCTAACATCTCCCTAAAGTATTTATCCCACTCCTCTAATGTTATCTCCTTATTAATTTCTACCTTTCTTCTCCTTTTCTTGTTTATTACTTCCCACACCTGCTTCTCTGTTCTCGCCTCTCTTGCCTCTTTCAGCAGATTTCTCTTTTTTCTTCATTTTTTCTCACACATTTCCTTATACTCCTTCTTTCTTCTCTTATGATCTTTGTGTTTTCTTCCTTTTTTTCAGTCTCTTAATAACTTTTCTACCTTTTCCCTCTTCTTCCTACAATCCCCATCCCACCATACTCCCTTTCCTTCTGTCCCTCTTTTTACTCTTCTCACCCTTACTTCCATCTTCCTCTTTATCTATTGTCTCCCTACCTATTTCTACCTCCTCCGTCCTTCTTCTAAACTCCTCTCTTACTTTTTTCGACCAATCCGTCTTTTTCACCCACCTCTCTCCCTCCGCTATTGTCCCTCTCCTCTCACCAACCCCCCCCCTTTGTCCACCCGTACTGCTACGGATTGGTGATCCGAATCTACCTCACACCCCATATCCAATCTTGTCACTCTTTCCCAAGCTTTTCTATCTCCTATTGCGTAATTGCATGATCACTGTTTCCCCCTTCCTCCTGTAAAAGTCACCTCCCCCTTCTCATCTCCCTCCTTTGCTCCGTTCATAATTTCCCATCCTTCCTCTTCCACCCATCTAATCAGCCCTTCCCCCTACCTATTTATTATTTTATCTGTCGATTTTTTTTCAACTCCCTTTTTTCCATCCTCCAGCGCTCCTTTCTCCCCTGTTCTCGCATTGAAATCGCCCACCACTATCCATCTCTCCTCTCTCCTTTTCTCCTCTTTCACCGATTTTATCTTACCCATGATCTTGTCCAAGTTGCCGCTTACGTAAACTGTTGCCAATCTCCATTTCTCCTTCTTCCATCTTACTTTTCTAATCATTGAACCCTCCTTCTCCTCCCATTCTTCTTCCTCTTCTAACCCTTTTCTGACTCGCATCATTATTCCACGTATTGCTCTTCCTTTTCTTCCAACTCTTTCTTTCTTTGCACCCTGTTGAACTTCTTTGGCACCCTATTCTTTATCTTCTCCCATTCCTCCTGTTCCAGCTACGTCTCCACCAACCTCACGACATCCCACTCTTTTATCTTATCCCAAAACCCTTCCTGTTTTCCCTTCACTCCAATCAACGCAGAGTGTTGATAAGAAGAGTGTTGAACTCAACAATTGTATCTGCTAAACGCGCAAATTGTCATGGAGGGAACCCGGGGCACAGTATAAAGCCCCTTGCACAATGTCAAGCAACAGACAATAGAAACAAGGAATAGAAATCAGAAATCATGTATAAATGCAGTATAAACAATGATACATTCCGTCACGTTGGAAACTCTGTGCCTATTGCTTGTTGTCAACCAGTCATAGCATTCAAATTTTTTAGGTTGTAATTGAAACGATTTTTTGGTTATTTTTTGTTCCTATTGCCCTGTTGCCTGGCATTTGTGCAAGGGGCTTAATCAGTATGTTCACTCTCTGTCGGCACCTTTGATCTTTTGGTTTCCGATTTTCCGCCATGTTTCTCGGTGGACCATCGACGTATCAACGGTTAAAGGGCCTCGGGTTGTACCTATACAAGTAACACTACCCAAATGTCATACGCCGATTTTTTTGAAACTATGCACACATGTAAAACTTCGAAAAATATTTGTGTCGTGTTTTTTAATTTTTGCTTATGAAGCGTTTAGAGTAGAAACTACCCCCGAAATATTAACCTTCTCAATTCTATGTACAACAATTCTTTAGGCCATGCACGTCGATTTGTTGTAAAAATACGAACCAGAAAACCTTGAAAATTCCTAGAGATAGTATTCTGGTGCAAAAACCATTTAGGATAACGTATATAGGATTGAGAAGGTTAATATTTCAAGGATAGTCCCTACTCTTAAAACGCTTCATAAGCAAAAATAAAAAAATACGACAAAAATATTTTTCGAAGTTCTACATGTGTATACAATTTCAAAAAAAATGGCCTGTGACACTTGAGTAGTGTTACTTGTTAGATGTGCAAAAGAACTGTATACATTATTCACTCTTATTAGGAATGGCCTAGGTAGAAGCACAATAAAAGATTATATATAAATGTGCGATTACTGAATAGCAATGTTTCGATGAATTGCTCGAATGCTAATTATATCTGAAATAACTATTATAAATTATAAAATTAAAGTGAAAATTATAAAAAAAATAGTCTAATTATTATTTATTGTTAAAAATTTTATATTCGTAGTAAAGTTTAATTAAAATTAATAATACATAAATAATATAATTTTTGTAAATTTACATTTATTCTGTTCTATTTACAGTTATCTGTACAGCGATATATACATATTTGTTTAATACATTTACATGTATACATTTCATATGTTTACATATACGGCGGTATTCATTCGTGTTTCCAAATTTTCTGTATTGTATCAATTTCTTTTTTATGCGCTTCGCATAAAGCCTTATCCGGTTTTGAGAATCAGACTTATTATTCATGCCTCTATAAGTGTACAATATATTCTGAAACCGAAATGTAAAAAAAATTCTTAATTACTGAAATACAATTATGATAACGTATTCCGCTACATGTATCTCGCTCGATATAATATTTACCTGTACACAATAATAAAACACGTTGACTCTTTCTGTAGATGTGTTATTCATCACTTTCAGACACCAAGGCAAGCTGATTCAGCAAGCATGACAGAATCGTGTCAATTTCTTTCTTATGCGCCTCGCATAAATTATCATCCGGTTTTGAATCAGGCTTATTATTCTTGCCTCTGTAAGTGTACAATATATTCTAAAATCGAAATATAAAATAAATTTTAAATTATTGAAATATGTGCGTGATAACATTTTGCTACATGTATTTCGCTCGATATAATATTTACCTGTACACAATAGTGAGACACGTTGACTTTCTTTGTAGACGTGCTGTTCATAATTTCCAGACACCAAAGCAAGCCAATTTAACAAATATGACAGAATCGTATCAATTAATTCTTTCTTATGCGCCTCGCATAAAGTTTTATTCAGTTTTGTGTCAGACTTATTATTCTTATCTCTGTAAGTGTACAATATATTCTGAAACCGAAATGTAAAATAAATTCTTAATTACTGAAATACAATTATGATAACGTATTTCACTACATATATTTCACACAATATAATATTTACCTGTACACAATAGTGAGACGCGTTGATTCTTTCTGTAGATTTGCTGTTTATCATTTCCAAACACCAAGACATACCGACATTTTCATAACGAATGTTATGAAAATTTTGATTACAAGATGTAATCAAGGAAAAAGAGATGTTTAAAGCAATACTCTTTCCCAATCCCCAATTCTCAATCCCCAATCCTCAATCCCCAATCCCCAATTGTGTATTTATGTATGTGTGTAATATGTCATTGTGTGTGTGTCCGCAATAGTGAACTTGGGTCCGTAGGTTTAAGAATTATGCGGATTAATCTTCCCTGCAGTCAATATATATTGCAGATCACTATCCTTATTAGAATGGTATTGACACTCCTGTGAAAATCTATGCGTGTCCACTGATCAGTCTAATAATTTAAATAATTAATTTTTATTTAATAATTCAAATTAAAGCAAATTTTAACGTAAAAATATAAGTCAAAGATGATTTTAATCTAATAATCTAAGTAAGTTAAAGTTAAATTCAATTTAATAATTCGAACAAAAGTTCCAATAATTCAAGTCAAAACTAATTTTAATTTAATAATCTAAGTCAAAATCAATTTCTATTAACTCAAGATTATTTTTACTTCAATAATTTAAATTAAAACTAATTTCAATATAATAATTTAAATTAAAGTCAATATCAATTAAATTAAAATCAATTTCAATCTAATAATTTGAGTCAAAGTTAATGTCAATTAAGTTAATCCAAGTTAGAAATTTTAATACAATAATTAATAATCTAAGTCAAAACTAACACATTGAGCTATAAACAATCCAAATTAAAATTAATTTTAATTTAATAATTCA
>NW_020209961.1:0-5963 GCF_003070985.1 Temnothorax curvispinosus
GGAAATCGTTTACATACTTTGATTTATTCAATAATACGTAGATTCCTTATCTTGTTACAATTTATAAATAAATTATGATCATTGCTCATGAAATACCTGCAGCAATAATTTAGCGCCAATGCCCTTTTATATGCTTTCCCATTCCGTTTTTCATCAGTAGTGGATTTATTTGATTGCGTTTTTTACGCAGGCCCGCGATGTTGCTGTCCTAATTGAAGGAGAAGAACGGACGCGTGATTTGGAACTATTTGGCCTCATCTCCTGAACTAAATAAAAGACATGAAATATATACACATATACATATATTTGACACACTTTGAGTAGTATACCACCTAGATATAAGTAACGCATAAATTTTCGCAGAGGCTCATTTATGATGACGGTTTTATTTACTAATAGCTACGATTTCGTTAGGTATTTATATACATATTGAATGAAAGCAATAAAAGTTCATTTTGTGGTGCACTGAATATATACTTTAATAAATATCGAGGAAGAGAGAAAAGAATCGGTTCACATTAGAAAGTCAGGTTCAAACCTCACTATTATGCTTCGTCTGCCGCATCTCTTTTTCACCTTCTTGGTCATCCTTATCTTCTTTCTCTTTCGATTTTTCTGTTTTAGATACCACCAGCGACGAAATTAACTGGTATATATACAATTTAATCACTTATAATTATAATTATGCTTGTTATTCTAGGTACTGTCTCATATAGAACTCTTTATTTTAAAACGCATTTGGATTGTTTTGCTTAAAGTTCCAAATAAGCATAAATTTCAATGAAATTTGCACAATTTTTTTATATGAATTTAAATTAAGGAATATTAATTGCTACTGCAGCTACTCACGGATATTAACAGAGTTTTTAGAGAAAACACACTGTTCATAAAAAGAACAGTATAGCGTTGGTTTCAAAAATTCCATTGTAAAGATTATTTATTTTGGTAAAGTGAGTTGCATGGTAAAGCTGTAATAGTTTGATAATAGTATTTTAAGAGCCTCAGTAGGAAAAGATCCTAATCAAATGACAAGAGAATTCGTTAGAAGAATGAATATAAAATATGTATAAATAAAAATATAACATTTTTGATCAATCATTATGGACCAATATAATTCTTAACAACAATGTTCGGGTGCATATGTACATTTCGAATAACAATAAAGTAAAATAAATTGAATTATGAAATCCTACCACATCTTTCTTATTCATTGGATGTATCATCTACAGATTGTCATATTTTCAAACATTTTTAACTTTATTTTTTAAAAGACAATTTTTAAAAATAAAAATAATATTAAGAGAGAGAGAGAGAAAGAGAGAGAGAGAGACAACTGTAAAATAATTCATAGAGTTAAATAGTTTAAAGTTAAAGAGTAAAATAAATAGTTTTTAGTAAATATAGTATGTATTCATTGTAAAATCATTGAGAGAAATGTATTGATGCCAATAAAGCTTATTTTGATTAAATAAGTTGTATTTCTTTTAAGTAGGTATAATGTTTTAATTATTCATTAAAATATCCAAAATTTTATATGCACCAACTTAATTTCGCAACTTATTTTTGTGCCAAATTTCTGAAAGTATAAATCTTTGTATATTTTTTAAAGAATCTTAAGATTATACGTTTAATATCAAGGTAGATCAATTTCAATCTCGTAATATCGAAATATAATTAAATAATATATTTTATGTATACAATATATATATTACATGTAATAGAAGAGAAATTTCATAAGTTAAAATATATCATCCGTAACAATATAATTTTTTCTTAACAACTTCATTTTCATCTTCACGTAATATTCAATAATTAAAATTAGCCGATCACAGGCGCGCGCAATAAAATATATGTATCTACAAAAATGAATGTATGCATAGATACGTTGTAAAAAGTCAGAGAAGGATGTTTAATTGTTGGCTGCATTAATATATTTGTTGACCCAGTCTCTGTAGTAGTACACCCTAGTGAACACATCTGGATAGCCCTCGGCGCATGGAACACCAAAAGACACGATGCCAACTAGTTTGTCTCCGTAAGTAAGCGCACCACCAGAGTCACCCTGCCGAGTCAGCGTATTTAATGTAGTAATATTCGCCAGAATTTTTCATCCAAATATTGATTCTCTTAGATATCAGCGCGTGACGTTAATAATCGTCACTTTAAAGTTGTTTTTGTAAAGCAATTAACCGCTTTTCTATCAGAACTAGTTCTAACAAATTATCAGAACGATAAAAATGTCATTCGTCATTCCTTATCAATCTGACATTAACATAGATAAAGCAACGACGCATTACTATTTTTTTTACTAAACTTTTTTATAATTTTTAGCGCGATAAAGGTTGTTATGAGGTAAACGCGTGCACGATTTATTTTACAATTATATACTTACATTGCAAACTCCTTTACCCCTCGATTCAAGGGTGCATATATGACCATCGGTGATATCGGGTGCGTATATCGCAGCGCAACTCTTTTGAGAATATCCTCTTACTGTGACATGTTGCAGGCGTACTGGAACCGGACCGCCCGCCTGAAAATAAAGTGTTTTAAACTAATGCCTGATACCTTAGTTTTGATATAGAAATGATAAAGAATATAATATATCGTTCTTGAAAGTTCTCGAGAGCTGTAAAATAATATTTGTCAAAACTCGCCCTTGTGTATAAATTTTGGTTAGATAATTTTGATAGATAATTTTAAATGAGATATTAGATATATTTCTTATATTTACCCAGAGTCTTCCCCAACCAGAGACTTGCAATCTAACACCTTCAAAATTCTTGTTGTCAGATATTATAGCTGTCGATGTGATGGTTTTATTAAATGTGATGTCTTTCGATAATTTAATTAAACCAATGTCATTAGGGTATTGCGTCTTGTTGTAATTATCGTGTATTATTAGAGCATCTGCGGTATATATAATTTGTGACTGAAGATTATTGCTTCCAACACCGATTTGAATGTCGGATGGATATCGCCGACTGTAACAATCAGTAAAGTTTATGATTATCTAGCTTTGATTTAATTTAGGAGTCTAAAAGATGATTTTTTTGTTTCAATATTTATTTAACGCTATTATACTTGTCTGAATGTCTGAGTGGAGAGGTAATCTTGATTATATAAATAATATAAATCATATATCTCTAGATATAAAAAATCGTTGCATGTTTTTTCAAATTTTCCATATTTTTATAATTTCGTTTTATATTAAACTTGCATTTAGACGGTATATAATGATATCTTTCTTCTTTTACAAAATTACAAATGTACAAAATGCAATAATGAATAAGAATTAGACAGTTAAATGTTTTGGACTGTGGAAAAGAAAAGAGGATATGCATACCCTGCCAAGCAATGCGCCGCGGTAATAATATATTTCTTGCTAACGATGGCCCCACCGCAAAAATGCCTTCCATTGGATGCATCCTTCAATGATACTTGATAAGGATACATACCATCTGGAGCATTGGTGCCGCCGACGATTTGCGTGTCTGCCAGACACCCTACCGATTGAAAATATTTTTATTTTCCTGCATAATACGATTCTAAAAGTATCAATGCTAAATTAGCTATACAAATATAAAACTCTTGTCTATTATATATAATATAACTTTTGTCTTTTTATATATTAATTTTCTTTCTTTACTTTAATAGTTATTCTTTGCATATAAATAATATAGATTACGTTTAAAAATGCACACGCGCGCGAAATAAGTTACGAGCAAATATATATAAATTTTAATATAATATAATTTAACACAATTTTTAAAGTTATGGGCTTAGATCGCCACGTCGTTTTTAAAATATGCGATAAAAATTTACTGAACAGATATGCTACGTTACGTTTAGAAATATACGATAAGCACTAAAAGATAATTTTTTAAATAATTATTGCGATATTTAGGTTTATTACAAAACTGAGACAAAATGCAACTCATTCGGACGATCAAATAAGCGCGTGACGGAAATTACGTAACAATCCGATCGAGCAATATCGTTGTAATACACGTTCGAATTATTCGTGATGCGTCGAAGCTCGTAATGCACTCAATTTACATTTTTTCATTAATAAGATTTTCAGAATACACTTACCATGGGTGCTGTAATATATTGCAGCGCACGCGATTGTGAGACCGGTAATAGAAAGCATAGTGACGGTTACTGAGGCCCATGAAGCGCGTTATCTTCGATTTATATAACCGTTGATCAAAATTAATCAATTTTCCACGTATTGATCCACGTTATCTTTTTGCGCAGGTAAGAGGGAGGCGTTCGCAGAATAGTATCGTCGGGGATGATAATATTTTTTCGCTTAAACTCTCTTGAGTCAGCACTATTTGTATTACGATTATATATTTATGCCTCTGAAATAGCGGGAGAAGTTGCATATTTTGTATCTTGTGCGTAATATATATAAATATATATATGAATATATTAAGAGATTGCTCATTATTCTTAAGACAAAGTATTTATTCCAGATATATTAACAAAATATTTTTGCATACTATGTGGTTTTGAATTAAAATACCAATAATCAACTGATCTGTTTTTGACTTATAAATTTACATGATTTTGAACATTTTTAAAATACAAGTGTATAAATATTCTATTGCTAATGCGTATATGTTTTGTTACTAACCTATTGTATAAATAGATAGCTAAATTATTTATTACTAATAAGGCATTTTTGAATTTTAATATGTTGTTGGGGGTGGGTATATTCAAATAATATTACAAGACAGCATTATAAGAATAACATAGTTTTTCATTAAAAATAAATCAATTTAAATAAATGAAGATATTATTTCGCATTACGCGTTTCTGGGAAGCCGCTCTACCACATGAAAACATACCAAAGGATACGATACCAATCAAGATGCCATCGGCAACGAGTGTGCCACTGGAATCACCCTGTTAAAATAGTATATGCAATTAATAGATACACGTAATTGATACATTATTATTCGTCAAAATTTCTTGTTGTTATACACCGTATATTTAACAATAACTATGTTTTCAAATGTTTTTGTAACAGTTATCTAATTGCGTTTTCCGAGAGTCTGTGTGGTTGATTGAAAATTCCTATTGATGACATTAAAATTGCTTTTATAAAAGAAAGCGATATTATAACATTATTTATAAAGAAAATAGAATATAACTAACTAACTAACTAACTAACTTGGAAAAATAATTATGTAAATTTTTTTCAAAATGATTAGTTATTAGAATAACAAAAACTTTTCACTTTTTGATATAAACTCGTAGATTTAACAGCCATTATTTTTTAAATAAAATTTTTTTTGTAATGTTATAATGGTACAATTATTATTGCATATATTATTTTAATTTATATTTACATATATTTTATTATACTTACGTTGCATATTCCTTCACCTTGTACCGTAAGGGTTATACATATTTAAGTTTTTTATCACATTTATCAAATAATCGTCACACACAAGTAATAATATTAAATAATCATTAAATAGATACTGCGATATTAATATATTTGTAAAGCTAAAAAATATATTTTTAAAGTTGAAAGGAAGAAAGGAATTGAAAATAAATTTGATATGTACAGAGAGGTACAACTTTTTCAACCAACTCGAAACACATGTTGTGCTCGAAAGGATATAACATGCGATTGAATTTATAATAAGCATTATAGTATTGTATTCTTACGCGATGCGCTACTATCGCAAGGTGTTACACTATATTGTAACTATGATTCATTACACATATATATTCTGTTTATTTTCATAAGAGATAAGCCTTTCCCTAACGCTCTCGTCTAGATTATATATAATCCATGAACATTATACGTGGTCTATGATAAATAATTGCGTTTAACACAAAGCTCCATTTTAATTAAAATAATCCTTATTTATTATTTGACGTTTTATTATTAATATTTTTGTGCTCATAAACAAAACTCTTGTCTGGATAAAATTAAATAATGT
>NW_020209962.1:0-2193 GCF_003070985.1 Temnothorax curvispinosus
AGGCGGATATCATTGCTAGTATTATTATTATTCTCCTTTTTAACCCAAGCAATAAATCTTCGGTACCTTTTCAAGAACCTTTGTCCATATCTGTAAAAATGTATAATAATGTGTATGTATATTGAATTAATTAATTTAATAACTTAAATATATGTTTATTAAATATTTATTATTACATGCATTGATTATTAAAAATTGATTAAAACATATATGTATATTGCAATCCATTACAATCAGCTGACGTTATTATCATGTATATTTGTATTATTTTCACCTTCATCTTCGTCAGTTTGATCTGAATTGGCAGTTTTATCATCTTCATCATTTTGATCTGAATTGGCAGTTTCATTATCTTCATCATTTTGATCTGAATTATCGGTTTGATATGTATCATCGTCGGAATCATTTCGATTTGAATTGGCGGTTTTATATGTGTCAGTTTGATCTGAATTGGCAGTTTTATCATCTTCATCATTTTGATCTGAATTGGCAGTTTGATTTGTATCATCCTTGGAATCTTCATTTGCGGTCACCGTATCAAGGCGGATATCATTGCTAGTATTATTGCGGGTGTCACGTTCTGTCAAAAGTTAGTTAGTTCGTCCGTTTTTGGGTCAAAACATTCAAGTAATTTACCCGGGATTTGGACCAGGTTGTGCGATTAATCTAGTTCGAAGAGAAAACGAATTTAGGAAATCTTATTGCCACGTTATTTGGCAGCGACAAGAATTAGGAAATTTTTGTTGCCACGCTATTTGGCAGCGACAGTTAAGGGTTGTGGAATTAAAGGTTTTTTAGTGTAAATTAGTTTAAGAAATAGAATTTAAATCACCTTTATTCAGGGAGAATTTCCTTACAATCTTGGTTTAAGATTCAAATTGCCGTTAAGATCTGTCTTAAGTCAGAATTTTTAAAGACTGTTAGCATTGACAACTCAACGACAACTACTGATTCCCAACAACAACTGATGATCGATGATTTTTCACTCTTATTTATATTCAAGTGGCAAGAACCCCCCCGCGCGAGCTTCTCACCACTTCTTTTGTCTTTATGTTTGAAGGAGGAGGAAGGTCTTATCACTAGGTGTAATTTTATCCCTTGTGAACCGCGGCCTGAGAACCGTCTCCCATCAGAAATCGGATAATTAATCAATATCGATTCTTCGCTCTTAACATTCTTTGCTATTTTTAGATTGAATTTTGCTCGCATGTAACACGGGTTATTATTATTATTATTTTCCTTTCTAACCCAGGCAATAAATCTTCGGTACCTTCTCAAGAACCTTTGTTTATATCTGTAAAAATGTATCATGACCATGTTTCGAAGCGGTCGGGAATGAGGAAGTCTGAGGCGAGTGAATCGAACGAGTCGAAGCTCTGGTAAAAGTGAGCTTTATTTCCTTAATAGATATACATAATGACTTAGTGCGTCAGCGCGTGAATTGTGGATAGGGCTTTGTTATTATATTGGTATTATGCCGGCGCACAAGGGCGCCGGGCTTCTCAAAAAATACGGTGGTCTAGAGCGAGAGCCGGTGATTGGCTGCTCGCTTAGCCACTATGAATGTTTCGCGGTTGTTATTCGCGTCTACGGATTTTCCCGGAGTCGGGGGAGTTCGATCCAGGGGCGACTCCGGGATCTCAAGGGAGGGCAGGGCCGGTGCGGTCTTCGTCTCCCTGCTCCTTTTCTTCTTCTTCTTGCGTTCCTCGGTCTGAGTGCCCACAGACCTCCAGGAATTCGGAGGTGGGGGCCTTTCTGCCCTCGGATCGCCAGGCACTAGTGTCAGCCCTGGTGGGCGTGTGATTCGCCTGTGCGATTCGGGGATCGTCACCCGTATTAATGGCCACCACAGCTCTGGTGGAGGTGCCGGTTCGGCGGGTGGGAGGGGCAGGCTCTCCCTTGCGTAGTAGCAGGCGCAAGTCGGTGGCACGTCGTTCCGAGGAACGGTGCGAGGATTCCGCTCGCTCCAGGTTGGAGCGGAATATGTAAGGTTCGTCTCAATCACGGTCGCTACAGCCGGTATATGTAACGTCCGGTATCTCGTAGCCTCAACGTGAGAGAAGAGAGCGTGTATAATGTGTATGTATATTGAATTAATTAATTTAATAACTTAAATATATGTTTATATATCTGAGCCATCTATATATATAAAGGAAGATGTCCTGACTGACTGACTGACTGACTGACTGACTG
>NW_020209963.1:0-21422 GCF_003070985.1 Temnothorax curvispinosus
ATCCATGAGTTGTGCGATCCATCGAATCCCAGCCATTTAACGTAAACTTCGTCGCCCCTCCTGCGCAGTACTTTCTCCACGAGATACACGTCCGGATAAGTCGCACGATGCAACTCGTGTTCGTAAAACCCTCCAGAGACGGATTTTCCACGATAGTCCTCGAGCAGATAGGTTACGGGATTGGTACGCTGCACTTTAACGATCTTAAACACCTCGGTGGTCCAATTCGGCGTGTAACCCTTCTCGAAAATCGTCTTGTATTTGCTGACGCGTACCGAGTTGCCCGCTTTGAATTTTGCCGCACCCGCGATTTTTATCGCGCTGTATACGGTAGCCAAGAGTTTTTCGGCGATTGCGGGGATAACGTCAACGGGTCGCATGCCGATGGTTCGATGCTTACGCGCGTTGTAATCCGATACGAGTCGCGGCAAGGCGTCGACCCACTTGTAACTTCTATTGAGCGTAAACATCTTCCACATGTCGTTCTTGAGCGTGCGATTGAATCGTTCGACGACCGATGCCTTCAATACCGAATATGTGGAATAATGATTGATGCCATGTTTCTTCACGAAACGTTGCACGTCGGCGTTGTAAAATTCCTTCCCCATATCGGTTTGTAGGTTACTAGGGCACCTCCCGCTGTGTTGAATGATCTCTGCGACAGCGTTAGCTGTTTCGCTTCCGCCTTTACCCTTGAGTGGCGCGGCCCATGTGTGCTTGCTCAACACATCGATGACGGTAAGTATGTAGTGGTAGCCTCCGTTGAAACGTGAGTACGGACGCATCTCGACGATGTCAGCCTGCCACAGGTCATCGTACCCTCGCACTATGACGTGTCTTCGGGAAAAATTTCTTCTCGCCGGAGCGTGCAGTTCCTCGACGAGTCGTTGCTTCTCGATATTTTTACGTCCGTCGGATTTTAGCGATGTCATGTTTTTTTTTGTTGTCGTTTATAACTGCTCGTTAGCCGTTTGTTAACCGTTTATTTCCATTCGTCGTCGTCGTCGTCGACGTTCTCTAGCCGTTTGTAGCCTTTCCTGTCTCCGAGTAGTTCGCAGCTGTTTCTAAATCGCTCGTAATTGTTTTTAAGCTGTTTTTGAACCGTTCGACAACCGTCCGCCAACCGTTCTCGAACCGTTGAACAACCGTCCGACAACCGTTCTCGAATCGTTCGTTGCTGTTCCTCGCCGTCGTTAATCAACCGTTGCTTCTCTTCACTTGTCGCCTTTTGATAATCGTTTCTGCTGTACCGTTTGTCCATTGTTGTTGTTGTTGTTGTTGTTGTTGGTTGTCGCGTCTGATTCAACGATATTTGCACGTCGAAGCTTGTTTATCGCAGTCCGTAACGCTTGCAGATCCTTCTCGAACGCAGTCAGCTTCTTGTCTGATTCTTTTCGTTGATTGCTCAATTAAAGAATTGATTGCACATTTTAAAGAATTGATCAACGTACAGTTTGTTAACCGCGTCACCGTCAGTCAGTCTCAGGTTGCGCTACGCGACAAATCTTGCGCGACTTTGCGTCAAAGTCCGTTGCAGCGCGGCACAGAGCGTTGTTGCGCACGAAATTTCTCATCAATCCGCTCCACCGATGGTACGAAATGGCATTTGTCGCGTCTCCGCTGTGTTCGAACAATCCAAATTTGTTGATCGGCATTTCGACGCTGATTAAACGGATCGTCGTCGCATGGTTTAATTTATAATAAGCCCGGCTTCGCGAAGTTCCTCGATGATCGACATGATCTCGTTGTCGTGGGCATTGTTGCCGGCGTGGCGCGAAGCGTCGAGCAATCGCAGACGATCCACCAGCTCGTTGGGGTCGTCCCAATGCACGTAGTCAATCTTATTGTCAATTAGCGTCATCGCGCGAGGTGCGAATAATCCTTTTCCGGATTTTTTCTTTTTGGATTCGGTCGACATCAACGGTGCGATTACCTGTGTATACTTGTATCCCACGTTGCCCTTTAGTCGCTTGTTAGGATCGTGTTTGAATTTATGAGCATTCGTTGCCAACAGTATGCTCCTGTACTTTTGCATATCGTCCTCCGTGTAGATATCGTTATCGGGTATTCTCTTGAAGATCAACTCGTAAATACCGGGTGTGCCGGCGTATCGTACGCCGTCGATATAAATGTTATCCGCTTTGTCCACGTCAAAACGTTTATTACCGAGCATCAATTCATTATTGCCGAGATAAACGCCGTACGCTATGTCGAATCCGTCAAAAACGCCACCGTGGATGTCAGACTAGAATTCGATTGCATGGAGAACGTACCGCCGAATACCTCCGCGTACTGTCTCATCATACACGATCGCGTGATCGAGTACAATCCGTTGACCAACGTAGTGCGCAAAATAGTCTGAGTGTTCGCGGCAACGTCGACGAAAATTTTTTCTTTCTTTAACTCCCGATACAAATTTATGAGAGGGGAAAAAGAGGGGAGCAGGATATAAAAATCAGAGTGTCGCGAAACGCGCGTCATTCTTCTCGATTCACGCATCGAAGAAAGAGAGATATTTCTTCATGTCTGCACCAACATTCGTCGACCTGCAAGGTTTCGTCGTCGGGATGAAATTTGTCGTGAAGGAGGTGGCGGTGCTGAGAAACGGGGCCGTTCTGGCGCATTACATCTTTACATGCCCCATGCCGTGGAATCTCCTCACAAAATCCGACAAATCGTGCGCTTCCTGGTTGATTCGCAATCACCATGGATTACGATGGGAAGACGGAAACGTGCCGTACAGCAAGGTGTACGACGAGATGCTGACTCTCGTGTACGTCAAGGGATGCCAAAAACGAGAATGGCTGGTAGATCTGCTTGAGAATAAAGCGAGAAAAAACCTAAACATCGAGACTCTGGATGCGGATTACGAAGATATCGAATCTTTAAATAATCTAGATGTTACCAATACTGTGCGATGTGGAAAACACGTTAAGAATTGCGCATTGCAAAATGTATTAAAAATATTTAACTGGTGGTCGCGACGCCGGAGAAAACTGTCATCTTTTTAAAAAATAAATTTTATATGTATGTGTAAATTTTACAATGTTTTATTTTCTTTCCCCATTAGTCGATAGTGTACAAAATTAAAGAATAAGTAGTAGTACAGTCACTTTAGGATTTGACCTCGGAAAAAATGTCAGCAAGATGAATTTTGGCACAGACCTTCGTTTTTGCATAAGATTGAAGGGGAAAAAAGTTTACCATTATACAGTGGCCGTTAAGAAAAATAATTAAATAAATAGGGCTCAAATTCCGTTTTCTTACAAATATCTCGTTAAATATCGATTTTACAAAAAAATACAAGAGTAGAAAATTAAAGAGTGGACAATTTTGAACAAAAAATGTTCTATAAGTTTTTTTCGTACGAGCAATACTTTTCACGTAATAAACAGCCTAAAAGTTATGAGGACGGCAGCCAGCGTGTGTGTAGACTTTTAAAGAGCCTATATGGATTAAAACAGTCCCCGAGATGTTGGATTAAGCAATTTAAAGAGGTTATGATCTCTTTTGATTTACAAGAAAGTGCAGCGGATCCATGCTTGTTCTATCGTATTGTCGGCGACGACAAGCTAATTGTGGTGACCTACGTCGACGATAGATTAGTTGCTGCGACGAAGAAAATCAGTATCGAGAAGTTGCTGAGCAGATTGAAAGTGGAATTTAAAATAACGGTTGAACCCGTCGGATGCTTCTTAAACGTCCAGATTGATCGTCTCGACGACGATTCAATTGTTATCAGCCAGAAGAGATATACTGAGGACATTATTCGACGTTTTAACATGGAAGATGCGAACTCGGTTTCGACTCTAGTCGAGAAGGGTCAACTTACGGAAGAAACGACAGATGAAAAGACAAATGTCCCATATTGAGAAGCAGTGGGATGTCTTATGTATCTGGCAGTAGCCACGAGACCGGACATCGCGTTTGCTGTGAGTTACGTATCACAGTTCCTCGAGAAGCCTAAGGAACAGCATTGGACCATGGTCAAGCGTATTCTGAAATACCTTAAAGACACGACCACAATGGGCATTAGGTACAATGCTGCTGGAGTGGCCGGTGAGCTGGAATCTTAGCATGCCGACTACGCAAGTGACGAGGCTACGCGACGCTCAGTCAGTGGCATGGTTTTCAAGTTCAGCGGAGGAGCTATTGTTTAGGCGAGCAAACGACAGCAGAGTGTGGCTTTATCTACTACAGAGGCGGAGTACGTGGCCGCCAGTGAAGCTGCGAAGGATGCTGTATGGCTGAGTTGTTTGTTCAACGAAATTTCGCCATTGGGGAACGTGCCTCTGCTTCTGGTGGACAACGCTAGTACTATCAAACTAGCGAAAAATCCGAGCTTCCATAAGCGCTTCAAGCACATAGATGTGCGTGCTCACTTTGTGCGTGAACGGGTCCAGAATGGAGAGTTGAAGATAGAGCACATTTCAAGCGGAGAACAAGTCGCAGACGTCTTGACAAAACCGATTCCGCGCGTGCAATTTCAACGGTTGCGTGAAAAGTTAGGCATGATTGTACATTAACTATGGACTTTAGTTATATGGACCCTAAGATTTATTATTTTTGTTATTTCTAAGATCTTGTTTGTAAAAAAGGAAAATTTTAAGTTTAAGGGAAAGTGTTAGAGTAAAACATTTAAATTTCCCGCGTTTACTAGTAAGTTAGTATTTCTTAAACGGTTACAACATGGTTTCTATAGCGGTTGATATACTGTACTATTAGTTGTTATAAAGTTAAAGGTTGGCTATACTGAGCACGATATTTACCTTTGGTTAAGTCGCGCCACTCGCGCCTCTATGCTTGACACAAAACGTTACTCGGTGTATGTTTCACGATAAAAAGATCATATTAATACATCAACACGTTCGCAAATCCGTGCACCGCGTTCCGCACCGCCAATCACTGGCCGTAATCTCGCTTTGCTGTATACATCTCCGCTGCAATATTCGCGCTTTCGATCTCCGCGATCTCACTGTCCGACACTCGCGTATTCCATTGTATCTATCTCCGCTACGATATTTGCGCTTTCGATCTCCGCGATCTCACCGTCCGACATCCGCGTATTTCACTGTACATATTCCCGCTGCGATATTTGCACCTGCGATCTCCGCGATCTAACTCATGTATTCTCAATCTTTAGAATAAACCTTGTTAACTTTTTGTTTTAACCGAGTCTTGTGTCTTTCTCCGCGCCTACTTCGAACCCTGACCAGCCGCGAGCTAGATCCGCGCTTCGGAAGTTAGGTTGTTTTATTATTTTTAGTAGTTTAAATTATAAGGTATGTTTGCAAATAATATAATTAATATATTTATTTATAATACCCGGGAAAAAAATCTTTTATAATGTCTTATCTGCTCATATAAGAAGCGATCTTATATGCTCATATATGAATTTTGGCCTGATAAGAGCTTATATGGTCATATATAATCAAATAAGATTATATTAAGGACATATATATAAATAAATTTTAGAAAATTGTTATATATTTTCAAATGTTATTTTTTAAGCGTGCTACTTTATTATAAGAGTGGACTCCACAATACAACTGATACAAAAATTGTGTTGCTCCATAGTGCAAGACAGTGTCGTGTCTTTTGATACCGTTCTTATAACACTGTTTGTCTAAATACGAAAAACAGATCCCATCGAATACCATCTATCGGATACTTTGAGATGCAATATCTGATCTGATCATATATAATCTTATATGATATGCTTATATATTATCGTGTCTGATCATGTAAAAGTATATTTATAAGGTTAAAGATAATCATATATGAACATATACTCGGATCTATCCATAAGTTTCCATAACTGTCATAAATATTCTTCTACAGGCCAGTAAAATTAGCTCGAAAAACACCGAATATCCACAAAACGGATTGACAAGCCAATTTTTTTAGGGTGAGTAGAGGGTCATAAGAGATGCCCAAATTCACAAAGTTCAAACAAAATTTTTCTGTGCGTCAGCGGCCATCCTGAAAATAGAGGTGAATACTTAAAGTTTGAATATCTCGGCTCCTATATTGGTCAAATTTTTTTCTTTTTTTTTAGTTTTGTAGGGAAAAATATTTGCTACAACTTTTGTTTGAAAAAATTTTTAATAGCTGTCAAGGAAAAAAGTTACAATAAAAAAAGTGCTGTCAATTAGGGGTTAAACATTTTTATTGACACTTATATCGCCCCTTGTTAGTTTGATAAAAAAAAATGTTCAAATAAAACTTGTAGAGGATTCAATTCTCTACAATTTTCGTACATATTTTTTTGCGGTGACTCAAAAAACACCAGAGATAGAGAGCGCCAAAGTTAAGTGTGTCTAGTAAATGCTCTTTTTTGTGGGGAAAATTCGCGGTTTTATTGTGAATTGTCGTATATTATAAAACTCTGTTCCGCGAATTGTACAGTGTGTTATTGTGTGTGTGTGTGTGTGTGTGTGTGTGTGTGTGTGTGTGTGTTGTTTGCGTGTGTCATTGTGTGTTATTGTATATTATTTTCGATCAGTCGTGAATTGTATTTCGAGCGTTTCAGAGTAAAATTTCACGAAAATGAGCGAGTGTTTTATTTGTGGGAAAATGCTGAGCGACGGCGAAATTACTGTCGTTCAAAAAAGAGGTGTGCAAACTTTACATTCGTAGGAACATGCGCGCATGCTGGAGGACGTCAACAACATTACAGTGCACGTGCACTGTCGAAAAGTATACATCAACGAGAGAATGGCTGCAGCGGCTATTCGTCGTCGGAGCAACTGTGCTGTTTTGATCTTAAAATCACCTCCATCTTCTCCGTCGTCATCGCAATCTTCGAACCATCCACCGGCATTTCATCTACCGGCATTCGATTTTGAAAAACGTTGCCTTTTCTGCGCCGAAGTAATTGATGAGGTATTTATAAAACAGCAAAAATCATTGCCCGTTGACAGACGAAGAATAATTTGTGGAGTGAAAAGTAATTTTATACGAGATACAATTTTCAAGCATTTGAATGATCGCAACGATGATTTTGCCCGGGGCGTAATGAACCGTCCGATTCCGGATCTGACTGTGGTTAAAGCGTGATATCACCACGAATTGCTGCCGTCGTTTAACTATGCAGTTCAAAGAAAAAAAAAAAAGTCGAATAATATTGATAAAACCATGGAGTATATTTACTCTTTTCTTGCGGAAAATTCATACAAATGCCAATTTACGATCAGTGATTTGATGAGCCAAATCGAAGGAGATTATCATCCAGATTGTCGTACGGTTAAAGCGCGATTGAAACAAAAATACGGAGATGACATATTGATTTTCGAAATAAACCGGCGCGAGTCTGTCGTTTGCTTTCGGAATACTGGTCATAAGTCGCCGAAGACTGGTATAAAAATAAAAATCCAAATATAAAAGATAAAAAATTGCGCGTAATTCGAGAAGCTGCTGCCATTATTGTTAAAGATGTACGTTTACGGTTTTATAATACAAAAAATTATCTCCCTCTAGATGAAATAATGGAAAATGCTGATGACGCTGTTCCTGAAACTCTTCGCGTTCTTCTTTTAGAAATGATTCTAATTAATAAAAAGAAACGGGACTCGAAGACATGGCAAAGAAAGTGCACATCAATCGCACATTCAATTATATCTGCCATTCGTCCTCGATCTTTTGTTTCACCAATACTTCTTGCAGTTGGTGCCTTCTTGTACAAGAGATTTGCCTTTCGAAATTTGATCGACATTTTATCGTCGGGTTTTTCAGCTTCTTACAGCGTGCGTGTTTGAAGCAGCTTGTGTCACACGTCCCCCGCGCGAACCTTTGCCATCTGCCTTCTCTCAGTTTGTGTTTGATAACGCAGATTTTAATATCAATATCCTTGATGGATATGGCACTTTTCATATAATCGGCGGAATTCATTGCTTAACCCCGTACAACGCCATTAAACCTGACACTGCGATGCAACGTACCTTCAGTAAAAAGAATTACGCTTCTATTGGAAATACCGGAGTAATTACAATAGCTACGTACGGGACAGCAAAATCTCAAGGTCTTCAAACGCTGAAAGTTGCCGATGTGATGAGCGCTTGTAGGAATGAACAAGACATTATACCAACGCCGACCGACATGGTATGGTTGTACGGAAAATGGGCCCACATTGACAATGTTCCCGGTTGGAACGGTTTCATGGAAAACGTCACTGCTAATCGTTCTTATGAGAAATCAAAAATAATTTGTCTCCCTGTTATTAATAGTATTCCTTCCGAATATGACACCATATTTACGTCGCTCTTCGAAGCCGCTCGTTTAGGTCGCTCTTATGGTCAGGAAACGATTTTTGTAACATTTGACCAGCCGTTATATTGGAAGGCGCGCGACATTGTTGCTTGTGCTGATAAATCCGAGCTCGGTAATGTCATCGTCAGATTTGGTGGATTCCATCTCCTGATGTCCTACCTTGGCGCGATAGGTACGATAATGGCCGGCAGTGGACTCGATGCTGCATTGAAAACTATTTATGCAGAAAATAGCGTTCAGAAAATATTAGACGGTCACGCATACAGCAGAGCAGTTCGTGCTCATATGTTAGTCCATTTGTGTTTGTCAAAAATCATTATGAATGTGGCTAAATTCACAGACAAGGAACAGAATAAAATTGATTTGTTACTGACCGACATAGATCAAAGTGTAATCCTGGATGCCGTTGACAACGCGTATGTCCAACGCATTTGTGCAGAATTCAACAAACAACTGACATTAATGAAACAAAAGAGCCCTACCGCAAAGCTGTGGATTCAATACTTCCGGATGGTTACATTAATGAAACAGTTCATTAAGGCTGAGCGTTCCGGCAACTGGACTCTTCATTTAAACACAATTCGAAAAATGATTCCTTTCTTTCACGCTAGCGGTCACTTTTTCTACGCAAGGAGCGCTCATCTGTATCTGCAGGATATGGAACGTTTAGAGAAAAAAATGTCTGCACATGAATTTTATAAATTTACTGCTTGTGGCTATTTTACAATTCGACGGTCTGACAAATTTTGGTGTGGGATCATGACAGACATGACAATTGAGCAAACGCTTATGTGCTTGTTTAAGGTTAAAGATGGATTGACTCAGGGCGGTAGAATAAACGACATTTTGCAGAAGAAATGGACCACAGGAGCCACTTACATGCAGGATGTTTGCCGAGAAATAGAAGAATTTGCTGGGATTATTACAGGAACAACTGAACAGCATATAGATTCAAGGCAAACTCGAGTTTCAGGCGATAATAGCGATATGCGAAAAACTTTCAATCTGGTTCGCCGCTCATGATCCCTTCCCAGAGACTACAAATCTTATGTCCATTAGCACAGGAGTTGTTGGATCTAAAATCATTAATTGCCATCGTGCCTTCGAAATTGGGATGGAAATGACGAAGAAAATGAATAGTTCTACCTACGATTTGTTGTCCTTTAAACGAAAGGATAAAGTCCTGGCCTTGGCTGCAATGAACAGTAGCTTGAAAATCCATTCCGTTGTCGTAGCTGTTAATCCTTTGCTGCTTTTTCAAAGAATTTCTCTGTCGAAGCAAAGTGATGAAGACCTTAAAATTTTTCTCAGTTACGAACTCTCGCCGTTCCCCCTTTCTTTGTTTACTGAGGAAGGAATGAGGAAAGGAACGAAATCATCATTCTACACATCGTTTGCACCACTGTCAGACACCCCTCAATTCGGGACGAAGCAACTCGATGTGATAGACGGGGGTTTCCTATTGCACAGGGTTATTTGGGGCAGCCATTCAAACTTTGGTACAACATGCAAAAAATATGTTACCTACGTACGTCACCATTTTGCCAAAGACATCGTCGTCGTTTTCGATGGTTATGCAGAAGATCCACAGCTTGCAGGCACCAAAGAGTCGGAGCGTCTTCGGCGAGCAAGGAAACAACAATCTTCGGACATAATTTTTGACAAAAATACAGTACCTACAGTATCCCAAGAAAAATTTCTGACTAACAGAAAGAATAAAACGCGCCTCATTAACATGCTAACGAAATATTTATAGTTATCCAATGTTACCGTTGAACAAGCGTTCGAGGACGCGGACACACTAATTGTCAAAACTGCAATAGAAAATTCATCTTTGTACGACTCCGTCACAATTATTGGTGAAGATATTGACCTTCTCGTTCTGCTCACTGGTCTAGGACAGGAAACTCCTAACGTATTTTTCCGTAAATCCGGAAAAGGAAGAACACGGGAGACCCTATACTCGGCGAAAAGTTTCAAACATGTTTCTGTAATCGATCACATCTTTCTTCTTCACGCGTTCACAGGATGTGATACTACTTCAGCAATTTACAATATTGACAAAACAAAATTAATCAACATTCTCGAAAAAAACGGTGGACTCCGAGTTCTTTAGTTGTTTAAGAAAACGAAACTCGATATCGACGTCTTGACAGCAGCAGGAGAAAAAATATTTTGTATGTTGTTTGGTGTTACCAAAGAAATGTTGCTTAATTCCTTACGATATAAGCAATTCGTTAAATCAATGACAAAAACAAAATTCAACCTTTCCTCCTTGTCTCCTACCGCAGCGGCTGCATGGCAGTATACATTCCGCGCATACCATCAACTGCGAACCTGGCTTAACATCTACCAGGATCCAGAAGAATGGGGCTGGCAACGAACTCGACTAGGACTAGAACCAATCTTGACCACCCAGGATCCAGCGCCTCCTGCGGTACTCAAATCATATCGTGTAAATGTAAAAGAAAATGTGGAACAGCCTGTGGTTGTCGCAAAGCTGTGCTTAAATGTTCGGTAATACGCGAACATTGCAGCGAGGAATCATGTACAAACATTGTACAGTTGCAGCAAGTACTTGAAGACGACGACTGCGACGACTTCGAATTTCCCCCGGTTGATTTCAACGATTCCGAAAGTGAGGAAGTCGTCACCGAAGAAAGTCGTGATATCAATGACGATGATATTGATGAAAGAAATATGCCATACCCAGCGACAAAAAAAAACAAAAAATTGCATAAATTGTTTTCATAATACATAGAACAAAAGGCACTTTCTCGGATCCGTGGATTATATCTACTGGAGATACCAAGTAAAAAAAATGCGCCTGAAACTCTACCTCAGTGTTGGTGCGGAAAAGAGTTTTATAATATACGACAATTCACAATAAAACCGCGAATTTTCCCCACGAAAAAGAGCATTTACTAGACACACTCAACTTTGACGCTTTCTATCTCTGGTGGTTTTTGAGTCACCGCAAAAAAATATATACGAAAATTGTAGAAAATTGAGTCCTCTACAAGTTTTATTTGAACATTTTTTTAATCAAACTAACAAGGGGCGATATAAGTCACAAGTTTTTTTGTTGTGACTTTTTTTCCTTGATAGCTATTAAAAATTTTTTCAAACAAAAGTTGTAGCAAATATTTCTTTCCTACAAAACTAAAAAAAATTTGACCAATAGAAGCCGAGATTACATATTCACCTCTATTTTTAAGATGGCCGCCAACGCACAGGGTTGTTTGAACTTTGTGAATTTGGGCATCTCCTATGACCCTCTACTCACCATCAAAAAATTGGCTTGTCAATCCGTTTTGCCATTTTCAAACCTAATTTTACTGGCCTACTAGTATATTATTTTACTTACCTATGTGAACCTGGCACCCGACTTTTAAAAAATCAATTTTTTTTACGGAAAACGTTAAAATTTTGTTTGTAGTTGTTTGTAGTAACAAAAATTTCGTTTGTAGTTCAATACATTAAAAATTATAAACATTTAAAAAATGACTCGCACCCCACTTTGAGATATATCAAATCCGCTTGCGCCATCTTCTTCAGAATCGTTTGTAGTTGTTTGTAGTGCTTTTCTTTTCGTTTGTAGTTGCACCGTTCAAAAGTTACAACAATTTAAAAAAATAAAAAAAACCTAACTTTGCCAATTTTTTAGATATCTTAAATCCGCGTGCGCCATCTTTTTCAGAATCGTTTGTAGTTGTTTGTAGTGCTTTTCTTTTCGTTTGTAGTTGCACCGTTCAAAAATTACAACAATTTAAAAAAATAAAAAAAACCTAACTTTGCTAATTTTTGAGATATCTCAAATCCGCTTGCGCCATCTTTTTCAGAATCGTTTGTAGTTTTTTTCTTTTCGTTTGTAGTTGCACCGTTCAAAAGTTACAACAATTTAAAAAAATAAAAAACCTAACTTTGCCAATTTTTTAGATATCTTAAATCCGCTTGCGCCATCTTCTTCAGAATCGTTTGTAGTTGTTTGTAGTGCTTTTCTCTTCGTTTGTAGTTGCACCGTTCAAAAGTTACGATAAAAGTTACGATTCAAAAAAAAAAAAAAAATTAGCAAAAAAATTAACTTTGCCAATTTTTTGAGATATCTGAAATTTGCTTGCGCCATCTCTTCAGAATTGTTTGTAATTGTTTGTAGTGCTTCCCGTTTTTTTTATAGCTACACGTTTAATTTGTAGCAGAATCGATTTTTTGCGCTTGGTGTTAGTTTACGTATAAGTGTGAGAGTAGCTTAAGGCTTAAGGCGGATAGACGGCCCCGTGAGGTTGGCAGTACTGGGCACGGCAGCGAGCGCGTGAGACGTGTATTGTATCGTATCGAAGCGCGAAAAGGAATAAAGAGTGTTTCCTAACTACTGTCGTGTTATTGCTCGAGATCCAGACCCCAGCCTATTACAATTCAGAAGTGGGATCGAAACACCTCCAGTAATACGACGGTGGAGGACAGTGTGGGCCGTGAAAAGAGACAGGCTCGTTAAGAGAATTGCCGGGACGCAGAGGAAGGTTCGCGAAGGTTTGTGAGAAACGTTGTGCAGAGACGGCTGCAACGGAGGAACCGTTCCCTGGTGAAGTGCGGAATCCCTGGTGAAGTGCGGGGCAAACGGCTCCTAATAAGTGAGGCTGTGCGCGGAAACATGTGTGTTTCGGGAAGTACGGGAGAATCGACGACGCTGAAGAAGTAGCAACAGCGTGGACGGGCATTAATGGCGGTCGTTGTGGCGGTCGTCAAGAGCGACCGATAGTGCTGAAGAAGAACGTGTGCGGCACTATCATCGCATATAGAGATCGCGCGCGGAAGTTACGTGGGACGGTAAAGAAGCTATACGATTACCTGAAGAGATTGAAGGGATACGGAAGAGAGACGTCGGTAACCACGGTCACGATTACCTGAAGAGAGACGTAAGTAACCACGGTCGTTGACAAGCGTAGAGGTTGGGCATGCAAAGAGGTCACACGCGCCAACGAAGAAGCTACGGCCGGTTATCTCAAGGTACAGTGGCAAAGTCCGGTAAAAGTAAAACGCGAGTAACCACGATGGAAAATTTTACAGTAACGGAGTTAAAAGATAAACTGCGAAGCATGAACTTAGCCACCAGCGGAAATAAAGCCGAGCTCATTTTAAGGTTAAATCGAGCAGATCCCTCATGGAGAGGGGACGATGATACAAATGTCGGCGACACAGAAATCGAAAGAGAGGAAGAAGGTGCTACGGCCGCAGAAGGTGCTGATACCAAAAAGAACTCGATCTTTCTAGGCGCGAGAACGAATTAATGCAGAGGGAGCTGGAACTGATGCGAAAAGAAAACGAATTCTTGCGTTCGGCGCGACCAGCACCGGTACTAGCGCGACCGGCGCCGGTATCTGTTGCGGAGCCAATAGCATGGCAGACGGAAAGCATGGCTCCTAGAATAAGTTTGTCCGGTCTGAAGGAAATGCTGCCTGATTTTGACGGGAAGAAAGGATCTTATCGTCGCTGGGAAGAACAGCTGTTGTTAATTAAACAAATGTATAACCTAGACGACAATATGACTAAGCTGTTATTAGGAGCAAGGTTAAGTAAAGAGGCGGCTGATTGGTTTCGCTCGGTGCCAGGGCACTTACTGTTATCAATGGAGGAGCTATTAGACAGGATGAGGGCGATGTTTGACAGAAGAGAAAATCGACTGACGCTCAGAAGAGAGTTCGAGAATAGAAGTTGGCAAGCGAGTGAAACTTTTAGCGAATATTTCCATAAGAAACTAATATTGGCAAACAAGGTGCCGATCGACGAGGAAGAGATCGTGGACTACTTAATTGAAAGAATTCCGGTAAAGGCGGTTAGACAACAGGCGACAATGCAGCAATTTGTCAATAAAGAGGCTATGCTAAAAGCGATGGAGAATATATCTCTTTATTATGACCAGAGGACTCCCAAGAAGCCATCGGTAGAAAATGGAGCAAAGTCGGCGAAGGCAGTGAGGAAGACAGAAGATCGACCAGATTCGAAGTAGGAACCTAAGTGTTTTAACTGTAACACTTTAGGACATCTCGCAATTAACTGTCCAGCACCGAGGCGCGAAAAAGGGGCATGTTTTAAGTGCAATCAGACGGGACACCAATACCAAAATTGCCAGACAAAGGAAGTTACGGCCAAGGGTGACACGTCGCAGAATACGGGAAGTAAGAAGACGGATGTCAACAGTGTGTTCGTAGAAGACGAAGAATTCCGTAGAAACCTACCGTACCAGATGTGTGACGAAGCGGGACAGTGCAAAATAGACTGTAAGATAGAGACATTACTTGACACCGGTAGCCCCGTGAGTTTTGTAAAAGATGTTTACGTACCGAGCGATTTAGTTACCCCGTGTTTGCCAGAGGATAACAAGTATAGGGGATTAAATGGGAGCATGTTACAAGCTAAAGGTCGAGTAACGGTTAGGTTATCGTTGAATAATAAAGAATCGAGAATTTGTTCCTTTTTGATAGTACCCGAGATCTCAATGAAGTCCGCAGCAGTAATTGGGAGAGATATATTGCGTCAATTTTACGAGAAGGTTCCGTCACCGACTGAAATAGATGAAGATAAAGTCATTCGCGAAATACTAAATATCGATATAGGTAATTCGGAGAAAAAATTAGAAGATCAGTTAGAGATCAACCCGGACGAAACGGTAGAGACGCAGGAAAAAATGAAGAAGTTGTACGCCGAACATTATTTAGACCCGATACGACCGGAAACACCCGAGATAAAAGCTGAACTTAAACTAAAACTCAAACAAGATAAACCGTTTCAGTTTAAGCCTCGACGACTTTCACATACGGAAAAGATTAGCCTTCGTAAGTTATTAGACATTATGCTCGAGAAGAAAATAATACGTCCTAGTGAGTCCGAATACGCCTCGCCCATTGTATTAACGCGAAAGAAAAACGGAGAAATAAGACTGTGCATAGATTTTCGCGATTTAAATAAATTATTAGAAAAGGATAATTTCCCGATACCGAACGCGCAAGATTTAATTGATGCTTTACGAGGAAAAAAAAATATTTTCACGATTAGATTTAAAGGACGGCTTTTTCCATATCAAAATGTCAGAAGACTCTATCAAATATACCGCTTTTACGACGCCGTTTGGCCAATTTGAGTTTGTATGTATGCCATTCGGATTGAAGATAGGGCCAGGGAAGTTTCAACGTTACCTTAATAAAGTATTAAGAGTACTTATTCTGGCCGGGAAAATTGTAGTATATATGGATGACATCCTCATTGCATCAAAAACACTAGAAGAACATTTCGAGGTATTGAAGGAAGTATTTAGAATATTCGTAGCAAATCGACTTCAATTAAGGATAGATAAGTGTAAGTTTCTGGAAACAGAAATAGAGTTTATAGGATACACGATTTCGGAGAAGGGCATAAGTCCAACAAAAGAAGGAATAATAGCGGTTCAGAAGATTCCGGTACCGAAAAACACGAAAGAAGTGCGTAGTTTCGTAGCGTTATGCTCTTATTTTCGTAAATTTATTCGGTCGTTTGCAACATTAGCTAAGCCCTTATACGACTTGTTAAAAAAGGACGTCTTATTTCATTTTGGAAAAGATGAATTATGTACATACAAGATTTAAAAAAAGAAGTTAATAGAAGCACCGGTATTAGCAATATACAGCCCCTATAAAGAAACGGAATTGCATTGTGACGCTAGTACCATAGGTTTCGGGGCAGTGTTGATGCAACGAGGAGATGATAAACAGTTCCATCCAATATTCTTTTTCTCAAAGAGGACGATTGATGCCGAAACAAGATACCACAGTTTCGAACTCGAGATGTTAGCGATTGTGTATGCTTTGCGAAGGTTCAGGGTATATTTAAGTGGTATAAAATTCAAAATAGTGACAGATTGCAACGCTTTAACACTAGCATTAAAAAAGAAAGAAATAAATCCGCGTATAGCAAGATGGACATTAGAACTACTAGAATATGATTATGTAACAGAACATCGTTCAAATGCGAAAATGTGTCATGTAGGCTTTAAGTAGGTTACCTACAGATGTTTTAATAGTAGAGGAGAACTCGTTTGAACTAAATCTGGCTCTTAGTCAGGGTCGGGATTTATAAACTTCGCGAGTTACGGGAGGAGCTTCAAAAAGCTGAAGACGCACATTTTGAGATAAGAAACGGGATAGTTTACCGGAAACACGGTACAGAATTATTATTTTACGTTCCCCAGGCGATGGAGTCGCACGTTATTAATAAGTATCACGATCAAATGGGTCACCTAGGGGTTGAAAAAACATTAGATACAATGCTAAAAAGCTATTGGTTTCCTTGCATGAAACAGAAAATAAAAAAACTATATTGCAGATTGTTTAAAATGCATAGCATTCTCCCCGCCAACGGGTAAGAAAGAAGGATACCTACATCCTATCCCTAAGAGCCAGGTGCCGTTCGAGACATACCACGTAGACCATTACGGACCGGTAGATAAGGATAGATTAATTAAGCGATATATTTTAGTTGTCATCGATGCATTCTCTAAGTTCACGAGATTGTATCCAACGAAAACAGCGGCGACGAAAAAGGTTATTGATAACCTAACATTACATTTTAACACGTACAGTAGACCACGCAGTGTTATATCGGATAGGGGCACGGCTTTTACGGCCAACAATTTTCAGGTTTTTTGTAAAGAGAATGACATTCGTCACATTTGTATTGCGACAACCTCCCCGAAAGCGAATGGGCAGGTAGAACGTACCAATAGATTCATAGGCCCTATGATAAGTAAATTAATAAATAACGACGAGAAGGTATACTGGTATAAGGTTGTGACAAAAGTAGAATTCGCGATAAATAATTCGGTACATAAAACGCCTAGTAGGCTTTTATTCGGAGTAGACCAGAAAGGGAAAATAGTCGATAAAATTCAGGAACATCTGGAAAGTGTTGTAAATAATAATGATCGCGATCTAGAAAACTTAAGAAATAGAGCGGCTAAGAAAATAGAAAAGAGTCAGAAATACAACAAGGAATATTTCAATAGGAAAAGGAAAATAGCACACACTTACAGCGTAGGTGACTACGTTATGATCAAGAATATAGATACTACTAAAGGCGAGTCACACAAACTTATCCCTGAATTTAAAGGACCATATGAGGTAATTCGAGTCTTGCGGAACGATAGATATATAATAAAGGATATTGAGAACCACCAAATAACAAACAAACCGTATCAGGGAACATAGGAGGCGGCCAACATGAAACCGTGGATGAAAGAAAAACATCCAGAAAATAATATGTACGACGCAGTGGGGCCAAATCCCGAAAAGCTGGCCAAAACCTAAAAAATGAAAATTTGATTCGGGGAATTTTGACTGGTGGGATGGGTAGAAGGATGTTTGGTGCATCCAATTGTAAAAGGAAAAGGCCCTATCCTCATACCTGCGTCTGTGAGCTCAGTTCAAAGTTAGCCTTCGTTCAGAGCGCACGCATCGCGTAACAAAGGAAAGAAAATTACGGTATATTATATATCGGATAGCTTAAAAGTGAAGTGTTCGATTTTAATTCTACGACATGGAAATAACTCCTGCAGGTATGTAGAAAATGTTTTTACACTAATAGAACCTATAAATTTAATTTTTATCGTGTTGAAACAAGGCATAATTCTGTCTTACGAAGACAATATAATTTTATAAACTTCTATTTTCAACTGGATGGAAAGTTATATATTCCGCTATATTCCGCGAAGATCTAAGTTTAGGGCTTTAGTTCACTTTATTATCTTGCGAAATTCACAAAAATTAGCTGCCGAGAGCTGCCTATCATGCTGTAATGATTTTTTCGCTTATTATCGCTACGTACGTTGCTCGTTTGCGACTTGTCGATTGTTTCGCTTCAGGACAATGACTCGGCTTGAAAATGCTTATGTCCTTTTGTTCTTTCGGTAATTCTATCCCTAATAATAACAAATCATACAATATACATATCCCGGATCGATGTTTACGTCGATTAGTGTTTTCGATAAATCGCGCTCTATTATCCAAAACTTTTAAATCTATATATTTACAGTTACTTCATTTTTATTTTATTTCGGTTTATTTTAATGTTCTAAGTTTTCATATTCAAATCAGTTTTTTAAATTTTGTACGCTTTTATTACAGGATCTAGTAATCAACAATTATTACAATATACTCGAAAGGAAGTTTTTATAATCGTCAGAAATCATTTGAAAGACGAATTAAATATTATAATAGAACACCTGGAAAGAAAAATTTTCGAAAAGAGTGGACGTTCCGTACAGGTACGTAAAGATATGAGAGCGTCCTTTTCCATATTATTCTGTAAAATGAGAACCATGTGGCAAAAGGTCAATAGGACAGAGGGGATCTTTTTCAAAAACTACGAGAAATGGCTTAGTGAACCCGTATTCTTTCCATTACCTGTTATTTTTCAAAAGACACCGACCAAGAAAAACGGTCGCCCTTCCTCGGAGTTTGTGTCTTGCAGTGAAAGATCAAAACGAAGGAAGACCGAAAGAATTCGTTTAACATCGACCTTAAGCGAATTAGCATATGCCACTCAAATGAGTTTACGATCTGCAGGACAGTTACACGCTTCGAAACTTGTGAAGGAAGCAGCACTGACGAGTCCAACGAGAGCTTTACGGTACCGAAAAGCTTTCCAATCAACAACAGAAAGTACATTATCTGATGATGCTGCACTTTCCGTTTTGGTAGAATGCAAATTATCCAAAAGTCAGTATCAAGGACTAAGATCAGTGAGCAAGGAAAATAATTGTAAATTGTATCCTCCTTACAAAAAAGTGATACAAGCAAAAAAACGTTGTTATCCACCTTGTACGGCTGTTACTATTACAGAGAGTAGCGCAGAAGTCCGTTTACAAGCTTTATTGTACCATACAGTCGAGCGTATTTTATTCCTTCAAAATGACGTAATTCGAAGTTTGACGCAAAGAAATGTAAATAATATGGACTTTATTTGTAAGTGGGGTTGTGATGGAAGCTCCGGACAAAGTGAGTACAAACAGACATTTATTGACGACAGCAAATCAGATGCGAATGTGTTTCTTACTTCACTTTTGCCATTACAACTCATGTCTGTCGATCACGAATCGAAGGCACAAATCATGATTTGGAAAAATCCTAGGCCTTCATCTCCTCGATTTTGCAGACCGTTAAGACTACAGTTTCTGCACGAAGACATAGAGTCGACAGTCAACGAAGCGCAATACATCGAAGAACAGATTAAAGTTCTTCACTTGTTCCTTTTGAAACTGTCATAGATGGAAAGGAAATTTCGATTGTGTACAACATGGCATTTACAATAATCGATGGTAAAATGTGCAACGCATTGACATCTACGAAATCTGCGCAACGTTGCTATTTGTGTGGAGCTACAAGTAAAGATTTTAATAACATTGATGCTATGTTACAAAAAAAGGTCGATGAAAATAACATAAAGTTTGGGTTGTCGACATTGCATGCGTGGATACGTTTTTTCGAATGCTGTTTGCATTTGTCCTACAGAGTCGATATTAAAAAATGGCAAGTGCGTTGTACGAAAGAGAAGCAGATGACAGAAGACCGCAAGAGAAAAATTCAAAAGGGATTTCGTTTAAAATTGGGGCTAAACATCGATCGTCCAAAACCAGGATACGGAAGCACCAATGATGGGAATACAGCTCGGCGCTTTTTTAAAAACTCGGCTGAGTCTGCTTCGATAACAGGATTGGACGAAGGTTTAATCAAACGCTTCCATGTAATTCTACAAGTTATTTCCAGTGGCCACGAGATAAATTGTGACAAATTTCAAGAATATGCGGTTGAAACTGCAAAAAATTTTGTCGAACTATATCCGTGGTATTATATGCCTACTACGGTGCATAAGCTATTAATTCATGGTCCACAAATAATAGCTCATGCATTATTACCAATCGGCCAGTTATCTGAAGATGCTCAAGAAGCTCGAAACAAAGATATCAAAAGATATCGTGAAGACTTCTCACGAAAGTGTTCAAGAGCCAAAACAATGGAAGATATTTTTAATCGGCTCATGGTAACTTCTGATCCATACAGCATCAGAAAGCTGCCACAGAAGAAACTAAAGAGTTTATCAAGGGAAGCTGTAGAGCTATTACTCTCACCTACTGTTGCAACCGGAACCGAATCTGGAACTACGCTTGACACCGATTCGGAAGTTGATTCTGAATCTGAGGTGGATTTCTACTCTGACAGTGTTCGAGATCCGTCGAACTTTCCTACGCGAAACATCGGCTCGAAAACATTATTATATTTAACATCGAGAAATACCGATGTTTATGTTGTTCAAGCTCTGTCGAACTTGTGCGAAATATACGTTCCCCGCGATCCCCGCGCCCTCGAAGCCCATCGATCGCGATCACGCGTTACGAGAGTGCTCCCTTATTTGTCGGAGCACGGAAACGGCTGTTTTGACGCGTGATGTGACCATACGGACGAATAGCGATTCAGCTCTCATCGCGCGTTTGTTCCTAAAAAACAATCCTTTTGAGTAAACGGCGAATTCGCTAGCCTCGACAGTCAGTCGTTGCTGAGGATTCCTAGCCTCAAGTCGTGAGCTAGAACTCATAACCAAAAATCGTAGCGTATCAATCCTCGTCTAAAGACGGCTCGTCTAAGCACGGCTCTCTCCCTCTCAAATCGCTACGTGAATCGCTACTTGTTCGTTTCGTCTTAACGTGCGGATCAAAGTTATTTATAATTAAGTGTGCTACTTAGCGAGGGGTCCGAAAACTTCCGGTCGTGCTCCGCTCGCGATCGTTCTTCTGCCGCGCGCTCAAGATTTCCGTTCGACGCGTACAAGATCTCCGCTCCGCGAGAGGCTTCGATGCGAGCAGCTGAGACAAGATTTCCGTTCGCGATACCTGGCAGAAAATTACGAACGACTCAGAAAATTTCCGAATCCGCGGCGCACGATCCGTTGTTCCCCCTCGCGTCTTTTTCGTTCTTGAAATAAAGACTATATATTTCTTTGTGCAATCTGTGTTCCGAGTGTTTTCATCCTCCTTCCTCCCGCGAATTTACGACTCGCGGTATCCACGCTTCTCGCTCAACTCTGAGCGGAATCCAGATTCAGGGCGACCGTCGTAAAGCGACGCCCGAACA
>NW_020209964.1:0-1392 GCF_003070985.1 Temnothorax curvispinosus
TTTAGATCATACACATTTTTGTCTTTACATCCTCTTATCACCAGTCTCGCTTTATATCTGGTTGATCCATCTGCTTCTAATTTCCTCTTAAATACCCATCTTGAATCTATAATGTTAGCTCGTTTATCATCCATCATCTCTGTCGGTCTATCAACAAGCGTCCATACTAGATTGGTTTGCATAGACTCAAGTTCTTCTATCACAGCGTTTTTCCAGTTTTCTCTTTCGCTGCCTGTCATCGCTTTTTCATATGTGAAGGGCTCTCTATGTAATGATGCCATAAGACATCGACTCAATTCATCTTCATTCTCTATATTCTGTTGAATATTTTTCACAGTAGTATAATTAGCAAAGCTAATATCTTCTATTGTTCTCCGCACATCAGTGTCTCCATTTTCTTCTAATTTTCTTTTAGTTTTACTTCTAGTGATTGGAGTTTCACTTTCCTTTCGTTTGACCTTCTGTTTCTGTTCTTCTAATTGGGTTGTTTGTTTTCTCGGTCTTCCTCTTTTCCTTTTCTCAGGAATCTCTAATTTTTGTTCTCCCTTTTCCTCATCTTCTACGAATTCTTTCATCCAATTTTTGTTTGAGTCTTCTTCTTCTTCTGTTTGATTGTTTTGATATACATTTTTATATGTTACCTTCTCATTAAATCGAATATGTCGGGACTCTATGAATTTTCTTGTACTTGGATGCCAGAGTATATATCCAGTGTCGGTATATCCCACCAACACACCTCTAATAGCTCTCTTATCGAATTTCGACGTAGGCTTTGGTACTCTTGCATATCCAATGCATCCGAATCTCTTTATTTGCTTAAAGTGACAACTCGTTTCTGGAAAAAACTTCTTCAACGGGATCTCGTATTCTATAGTTTTGTGTGGAGATCTGTTGTACGCATGCACAGCAGCGTCAACTGCCAACTCCCACATACTCTTTGGTAATCCCGAGTCGAACATATATGTCCTTACTTTCTCTTGCAGCGTTCTGTTGAACCTTTCTGCAACTCCATTATGTTCCGGAGTGTACGGTGGCGCATATATGGCTTCTATCTTTTCTCTTGTTAATACCTCTTTGAAAGCACCTTCCGTGAATTTCTTGCCTTGATCTGACTTTACGTAGCATAGCTTTTCTTCTTTTCCTAGCATATTTCTGGCAAACATTAGATATTTCTCTAGAGCCTCTCCCGATTCATCTTTTGTCTTCAGAGAGTAGACTTTTGCTAATCTAGAATAGTCGTTTATAAAAGTGATTATAAACCTCTCTTGTCCTGGATAGGATGTAGGTTTTATTGGACCCATGATGTCTGTATGTATTACCTGTAGTGGTCTCTGTGCTCTATTTCTGTTTTCTTTAAACGGCAGTTTTGCCATCTTTGCCATTATACATACT
>NW_020209965.1:0-2898 GCF_003070985.1 Temnothorax curvispinosus
TTGACCGTTTTCGAAACTTTAATTGTTAATAACTTTTTAACCAAGGGTGTGCAAACGAAAAATCGACCTGTTTCGAAATGTGCAAACAAAAATCTATCGATTAAGACTATTTGGATCTAATTTACTCGTAGTTGGGGGGCTAATGTGAAGTTGGCCCCCCAAAATTGGTTTGTTAATAACTTTTTTAGAAGTGTGCAAACGAAAATTCGAAATGTGCATACATGTGCAAACGATGAGCAATCAAATGAGCTAAAGAAAATTAATTTTTTTTTAAGTTGGGGGGTTAACTTCACACGGGTGAATAAACTCAGACAAAATATAAATAAATAAATTAAAAGCAGATTATTTATAAGAACATAACCTTTTGTGCCTAAAGAACATTATCACGCTAAAATAATAATTATCTTACTAGCATTTCTCAAACATGATTGTTATAAATAATTAAATTATATTATTAACAGACCTAGCTAGTGTGACTACTGGAACTATCACAAAAAGTCAAACAACTTTTGGTTGTAAATCATTGTTGGATCTCTCAAAATAAACTAATTAACAATAAAATTTATTATAAAATTATTATTAAAGATGATGAATAAAATCACTGCAGACACTCAGCAGAGCATGTCAAGTAACCTCACAAAAACCCCCACATCATATCTCTTCTTAATTCCGAGATATAATTAAAAATTACGGAAATCCATAAAACACAAAAATTTTAAACAACCTTAAATAATGCCCTTAATTGTCTGAACACAACAAAAAAAAACCCCATCTTTTTATCTCTTACCGTTCTCGAGTTATAAATTATTAAAGTTTCACGTCCGCCATTTTGAATTTCCTACCCTTTGGACTTACAAAGACCAAATCACTTTTACATTAATATTTTAGTCTTTTATACATCGTAAGATCAATAAATTTCATTTCTGAACGAAAATTTTGACACTTAATTATTATGATAAAAATGGAATCCGTCATGCTCCTAAACACCAGTAGCGTTAACGCCGATTTTCTATTCAAATTAATTAAATTAATAAACGAGATTGAAAATTGAATATTCGCCCCATGAAAGACGAGAATAGTTTAATACCAGTTCACAGAGAGTAAGACAAGGATAGCCATATAGACTTTTAATAAATTAAAATAAAAATAGAAAACGAATAGTTTGAGATAAAAACAATATATACGTGTATAAGGAATAATCATTAGAATCGTTTGATAGAAAAACATTTACTACATAATCGTTTATTTTTGCAATTTACTTTTCTAAACAATTATAAACAAATTATTGACCATGTCAACAAATATTTTTAATTTATACCTCGGATCACGTATAACAACTTTTATATAAGTCAGAACCTTGCTACTCCATTAATGAAGGCTACACAAATTTCAAAGGAAATACAGGGTCGGATAACAGATATTCCGACCTGGCGCAAACTACCCTTAAAATCTGGCAACCCAGATCGAACTGCCTTGCATAATTATAAAAACCCGTTTCGGTAAATACGAATTTTGATTGTGCACGTAAACTCTGCATCAGTACACGTACGAAAAATGATAATAACTTTTATTTCTGCAATTGTTTATTTACGGAATATTTATAACAAAAAAATAAAGAATGCTCATAAACGAGATGATATTAGAAATTCAAAACCTCTTAAATAAAGAGAACATAACAATATCAATACTCGAATTAAAGAGTACCAATTTATTTAATCAATAATTTGTTATTAACAAACACATATATTAATGATGAAAATTTTCAATGCTATATTATACTTTAGTGAAAGTCTTACATATATTTCCTATACACTCCTATCAAATTCCTAACCATTCATGAGATATAAAAATAATAAAAATCTTCTATACTATTATATAAAATTCTTACGGGTGGTGTATGTTTGAACGTTAATAACTTGAAAACTATTGGACCGAATTTTTACCACAAGTACATGAAATAGGGCTAGAATTTTCCGGGGAGTGCTATAGAGTGTGTAGTTTTTCATTACCAATTTTCTGGAAATCGATTTTTTTAATTTTTCTAATTCTTACGGGTAAAAGAATTTAAAAAATCGGTTTTCAGAAAATAGATAACGAAAAACTATACACTCTATAGCACTCCCCGAAAAATTCTACCCCTATTTTATATGGTTTTAATACAAATTCGGTTCAATAGTTCTTAAGTTAAAAACGTTTAAACATACACCACCCGTAAGAATTAGAAAAATAAAAATAAAACGTTATTAACTTAATAACTATTGGACCGAATTTATATTAGAACCATATAAAATAGAGGTAGAATTTTCCGGAGAGTGCTGTAGAGTGTATAGTTTTTTGTTATCTATTTTCTGGAAACCCATTTTTTTAATTTTTTTAATTCTTACAAGTGGTGTATGTTTAAACGTTTTTAACTTAAAAATTATTAGACCGAATTTGTATTAGAAATTAGAACCATGTAAAATAGGGGTAGAATTTTCAGGGGAGTGCTATAGAGTATATAGTTTTTTGTTACCGATCTTCTGGAAACCGGTTTTTCTAATTTTGTTAATTCTTACGCGAAATAATTGATCGAATCTCGGAGAGGGAGAGGGAGAGGGGGAGGGAGGGAGGGAGAGAGAGAGAGAGAGAGAGAGAGAGAGAGAGAGAGAGAGAGAGAGAGAGAGAAAGAGAGAGAGAGAGAGTATTTGCGTGTATTATTACACATGTCCTCCGGGGCGAAGCCCGGGTAACCAGCTAGTATTATATATAAACAATTTAATTTCATTAATTTTCTGTACTAATGAGAATGCTAATCATTCCTACCTGCACGATACATTATTAACATGATATTAGAATCATTATTACCACTGCTAAAATCACTTTTATCAATATTATTATTATTAACAAAATATATATATA
>NW_020209965.1:2998-7961 GCF_003070985.1 Temnothorax curvispinosus
TATTATTATTATTAACAAAATGCATATATATATATATATATATATATATACTTACTAAAATTAATATAAATCTCGAGCGTCAAACGCTGAAACGCCACTCACGAACCAGAGAAAGATAGAATTGTATATGCGTAGCATAAGGAGCGCGAATCCGAGTAAGATGCGAGTATTGTACAACCTGAAGAAGAGAGAGAGAGAGAGTCAGATATATCATAGTAACTGTTAGATAAAGAGAGCAATATCTTTTATACTTTAGACATACTAATAATGACTTTAATTGTACTATTGAATTATTCTACTGTATGTAAAGTATGTCTGAAGAAACTTAAATAATATTCAACATATATTTGCACATTTTAAAATTCAAATATTAAAGATTTTTTTATGATAAAAGTCATACTGAGATTTTATAATGAAAGAAGGTATCGCTCTTATTACAATCGTTGTTAGAATAGAGAATAGAAATAGAATTCAGAGTCACCTGTATGACTCATTCGAGTGAATCTAGTCCTCGCGTAGACCATATATGGACATGTCGAAGCAGAGCGCAACGCATGACCATATAAGGTAACGAATTTCAAGACCCTATGACTCATTGCTGGCAAGCGAGCCACACCACTAGAAGTAGACTCACATCCGCTAGACAACGCCTTATGACTCATTGTAACGAGGTGCAGTCACCTCCCACTACCGTTTCCAAAATTGTATAAAAGCGGAATCTTTCACCCTCTCGACGGAGAGTGTGGAACGAGCCAGGAAAGGTCACATATCTTATACTTGTTCCATCCTCCCATATAAGCCACTTGTATCGTAAAAGTTCTACAATAAATACCATACTCTTTTATATCAAAAGAAACATAAAGATTATTGAATACCTACTTTCGACAAATCCAAGGAGCCATAATCTACATCGCCGACCAGCAGCTAATTATCCTGGGGTTTTACCTCCTTAACTGCAAGAAAAAGAACCCATCAACGGAGACGTTCTGCTGGATCGAGCCACCTCGCATCACTCAGGACGTCACAGTGAACGGATAGGGTCCACAAGAGGTACAGCAACGCAAAGATTGGAAGATCTTCAAGGATGAGAGAGCGGGAGAAGAGGATCCAACCGATCTGGAAGCAAATACTTTACGTTCTCTTAAACATGGAACCAATATAGAGCGTACAATGTTGTACGGCTCAAGATACTTTAAAGTTGTTTGAACCTTCACAGTCATTTCTGCCGCGGCGGGATCCGTGGCAAAACAACGAGATAAGTTGAATATAAAAAAAATTATTTGTTCTTTAATCCCTTAACTCTATGCAAAATTTCAGAAAGCCATTTTGTTCCTTTATTATCTAACGTAACCAAATAATATGTGACTTGAGAAAAATAGCCAGATATGGCTATAATTATATTTAAAGAAAATCAAATTAATGATATAGAGAAATTATCAATTCGCATATAGTACGTAATACCACAGTTAAGGGATTTATAGTTGTCCTTAAAGCTTAGCTCTTACCAAGTTCCGTCTCGTTCATTCTTGTGTCTAATGTTACACTGTGTGTAATATGACATGTGACAAAGAGCTGCCAATGTTAAGAACCCTTTTACTCGATCGCTATGCGATCATCGTCACATAAACAATATCGCCGAATAACGAACAAACATATTAATTGATTTTTATACTATTTTAATAATTGTCATTGTCAATCTTTGTCAAACAGCGCTGCTATAAGTTTTGATTTCTTCGCGCACGCTCGCGATATCCTTTTCAAGTGCTTAAAATCCCTCCATTCGTTGTATTTCTTCAGATCTTTCAAACCCCAATCGGCGCTCGGCTCGAACATCTAAAAAAAAAGCGATAAGAAATACTTACATAATTTCAGACGACACATAGATTATATGTTGAAACTATATTTAAATAAAATGCAAATGTGTATTACATTCGACCACGGCTTGTCCCTATTCCGAAATCCAACAATGATTATGCCTAAAGAAAACGGGAGAATTCCTAAAGCCAAAAGCGTCCAATCCGCAGCTGCAAAATTGAAAAGATATTTCGTGATATTATCTTGTGAAATTATCTCTGAATTATAATTAAAATTTTAATTTTTATACTATGGCTTTAATAGTTGTAAATGGTATTTCATTTAATTCACTTCGATTTGCCTTTATCTCTATAATTAACATAAAATCTGATTATATGATACTATAATTTTGGAATGTAATAATAATTTTTATGATTATAAAAGTTTACAAATAACATTAATACCGTATGCGGATGTTGGATAGTATTCGTCATTATACGTGAGCGGTGTCATATCGATCAGGAAATAAATTAAGATAGTGAACAGAAACAAGGGCGTTAAATAACACCAACAGAATCTCCAGTAAAAGAACGGCCGTCGTCCTACCATGAACTCGACATCATCCATAAAATTGTCGACGTCTGAAAAATCGGCGAATTATTCTCCTAATTTCATACGAGAATAAAATATATATTTCAGATTATTACCGTACACCCAGGAAATGGCGATCATTTCGAAAGAAGCTAAAAACACGATAATGAAGGTCCCGCCGAAGTAATCTACCAAGTTGAGAATGTACTGGCCACCCTATCGATAAGATAAACATTATTATTATCACAAAAAATAGTATATAATAATACTAGTTTAAAGTAACTTATTATCTTTCTTAATAGCAAAAGTATTGCTCTTGAAAATTCTTTCTTTTTTCAAAGAAAAGAAGATTACTCCATAATGTTGCTCATTTATTAGTTTTATTACGTTTGATTTCATTATCATTGATAATAGACAAGTTGACGAAGACTCTTCTACTGACAAAAAATTTTTAGTCAATAGTATAAAGTTATTTTATAAAACTTACGGGCGTGCAATAAACAATGACGATCGAGAAGCCGAGAATTACAACGCCAGCGGCGACCTTCCATTAATGAAGCTGTGGGAATTGATCCTTGATGATGCTGATGATCACGTTGCAGAAGGCAACGATAGTTCCTATACCCAGCACGAAGAGCATCAGGAAGAAGAGCACGGCGAAGAGCTGCGGTAAGCACCGTGAATTTCGCCAAGGCTTCCGTGTAGGATACGAAGGCCAGGCCTGTCCCGGCGCGTACGACGCTGTCGATATCGTCGCTGCCGATCTCGTGGTCGAGATTGCCTAGGATTCCAAAGATGGTCGCGCCCGACATCAAACTGGTGCAGAGATCCAGACTCGTCACGATCATGCAGTCCCTGCAAGAGTCTTCTGTTGATTCTCTAACGAACACTTTTACGCGCTTGAATTTCGCAGGATCTCCTAGCTCGACTATAATTCCAACATTATAATGATCCGAAAAGTATATATGCGCACTTTGATACGTTGTGTTTGAAGCTATTGTAGGAGGAATACATGGTAACCGCGCCAAAGCACACGCCGAGGGAGAAGAACGATTGCGTGACGGCGGCGTACCAAACCGAAGGCTCCAGGATCTTGTGCCACGTAGGCTTGAAGAGAAAGACGATGCCGTCCACCGCTCCGTCAAGCGTTACCGCCCTCACCAGAAGACTGATCATGATGACGTATGGAAAAAGAGCCAAGAAGTAGGCCGCTTTACCGGTGCTCTTCACACCCTTGCAAATTACCACGTAGACGAATATCCAGCTGACTAGCAACGTGAGGACCAGTTTCCACGAAGGTAGCCCGAGCCCATTCTCGATCCCCGTTTCATGAAGGACGTATTTTCTGAATATACCAGACAAAAATGTTTAGTTAGTTTAGTTCACTTGAGAAATTAAAATCCTAATTTTTCAAGTGTTTCCTGCTAGATAAGTAAACTTAAGATAATGTTAGAAACTTAATAACAGAATATTCTAAAATAAGGAACGAGAGATAGATGAGAGATAATGACAGTAGACACACATGCAAAAAAAACTTAATGCATTATTATTGTTATTATTATTATTATTATTATTGTTTAGCTTCAAGAGATACGGGCGGATTTTTGTCCTGATTCTCGTCGCGGAACAAGTACGAAAACATAGTGATAGTAAATACAAAATAGCTGCAAAAGGCTTTTAATGATTTACGACTGATATTGTGCGACGTAGCACGTGCGTAAACGGATGCGATAATAGCGTTATATTTAGATGGAGGGATATCCCAGGGACCTTCTAATGACATCGTAAAAAGCAAGAGGAAGATTAATGTACCTGAAATAGAAATCGGCGGAACTTGTGCTTCCGTTTCTCGTGCTTTGTTCGCCGGTCGACGAGCTGTTGAAACACGCGCTGCCCCATTTCTCCCAACAATAGGACCACGGGAACACCGACTGGCAGCTGGCCACCATGTAGTGTAGAGCGTCAGGGCCATAAGAGAGCAATAATAAGTGATGACGGAGAACACTGATACCGCTACGCCGTAGTCGATACCTGATGGTCCATGAATTAATTGATTATATATAATAAATCCATTGATTGCAATTATCTATGATAATTTAAACCACTTACATAAATTAAGTGTACATCTCTACATACATAGCCCAGTAAAATGACTCGAAATTTGTCGATTTAGAGGAAATAATACTGACTGGGCTGAAACTTTGTAAACAGGCTTGTTTTAGGATACTATTTAACATATTAAAAGTCCCCACGTGTAGACGCTACGTTGCGGGCACGGGAGGGTCCAAAAGGTCCAAAAAATTAGTTTTTCGCAAATAACTCGGAAAATATCAACTTTACGGATATTTATGTAGATATCAAAATTGTAGCTTACAAAATTCCGCACAATTTCGTTTTTTATTCAAGTCTGTACGATCAAATAAAGCAGAGATAGAATTTTTTTAAACACCAGTAGTTTTGCGACGCAACGAAAACGCGTACGTGCTTCGCGCATTTTTTGCTAATATCTCGAAAATGAACTTTCGAATCGAAAAATGTTTTAAATAAAAGTTGTAGAGAATCTAATTACGAACCATTT
>NW_020209966.1:0-29055 GCF_003070985.1 Temnothorax curvispinosus
GTGTGTGTGTGTGTGTGTGTGTGTAGATAGGTAGGGTGATTAGTTAGTAAAGATTAGTGGTTAAGGTAGAATAAGAGTAGTTGTAAGAGATCTGTTTTTTGTAAAAGATTTGGTAAGTTCCTCACAAAAACGCCTTGTAAACTCTGAGGGGATATACAATAAATTCATATATATGTATTGTGTTTACGTTGAAAAATAATGGAAGATAAGCACGTTCGATAGAAGTGGAAAAAAAACACTACGCGACGCGGCGCACAGTGGGATCAAATCCCAAAAAGCTGGCCAAAAGTCGAAAAATAAAGTTTCGCGTCCGAGGATTTAAAGTGATGGGTTTGTTTGAGTAATAGTCCGAAGGTCAACGTCTAGACTAAAGAGCGTCCTATCCCTTATACCTGCTCGTACACTTCAGTTCAAAAGTGACGCTCGCTCGAACAAGACGTGTCGTGTTCGGAGCCGAGTTCTAAACGTTTTATTCAGGAGGACGCCAAAACTATAAAAATAAAGCACGTCCAAATCTAAAAAATGGATTCGACAGCTGGAAGTAAGTAGAATATTATCACGTATTACAAAATTTATAGTACGAATTTATGTAATATCAATAAACAAATTATTTGTACAAAAATGAACGTAAACGTGCAACGAAAACGTTAAAAAACGTAGAGAAAAGTTTATGAGTTTTGTAGAGTTTTGTGGCCAGACCTATTGTATGTTGTAGAAATATTATTTAATGAAAACAACAGAAAACTGCTGCTACTAGCTGCTACCCTGCTATTGGTGCAAGTTTTTGTAAAAAAAATAATTTTCTGAATTTTGTACGCATTAAAAACGCATTAAAAACGCAAAATATTGAAAGTGTTTTTGATAAAAGTTGTGTATGGTTTTGAAATATCTATTCAAGAGTGTACTCACCGTGTGGGCCTGGAACCTTATATGGGCTCAGTCAGGACCAAGTCAATTTTTTCTTATATTAATCCCCATTTTTTATTGCGGATTTTGATTCTACGGCTCAAGATAGAAATATTTTGTATCAAGTCAATTTTTGCTAAACCCCTTCCAAAAGGCCCAAAATTTTGGGCCTTTAGAAAGGAGTTTAGCGAAAACGTAGGTACCTGCTAAAATATTTCTAATTTAGAGCGTAGACGTAAAATCCATAAAAAATAAAGATTAACAATTTTTTATTGTCACTGTAGAGAATATTTTAAAAATAAAAATTTTAAATGCAAAGTATAGGTTCCAATGGAAAATCCGCATGAATAAACCGAGCTACGTAAGAACCAGCGCAGTAAATACGGCGCGAAAGTTTTATTTATATTTTTATTTTACATATTTCCCAACTTTTGACTGCGTGCTGACAATGCGGACAAAAATTTAAATTAATGTTTTTTTTTTCTTGTGGTCTTTATTGTGTTGAGTTTTAAGATGCGCAATTTACTTTCATAAATAATTTAAAAAATATATATTTTAGAATAAATAATAGTAACTAAGGTTGAATGTGTAATTGCAAGTTTATCAAGGAAAATTTTTTTGTATTGAAAGGAACGTTAAATGATACGGTGACTACAGCATATCGCACTTTTGCTTACGGGGGTAGATGAAGATTTGATTAAATGGTTTCATGTTATATTGCAAGCACGTGCAAGATTATGCTTTACAAACAGCTCGCAACTTTGTACAGTTGTATCTGTGGTTTTACATGCCAACTTCAGTGCATAAAATTTTACGTCATGGCGCACAAATAACGTCTTCACTATTACCAACAAAGCAAATGTCCGAAAACGCTCAAGAGTCTAGTAACAAGTATATTAAAAAGTTTAGAGAAGATTTTGCGAGAAACGTACTATTAACATCCGATCCATTTATTTCTAGTTTGCGCGACGTACCTCGAAAAAAATTAAAATCGTTACTACCAGAAACAGCCTTATTATTACGTGCGCCAAGTATTAGAGAGGGTGAGGAAAGCTCCAGCTATCTTACAGTTGAATCAACTGACTGTGAATCAAATTATTCTACTGATGACGATGCATAAAGTTGTTGATTGACTGTATTTTAATAAATATATATTTATTCACCGCCCGTTCACACACGTTTTAACTATGACTCAAATATTTCTATACGTTTGACGCACACGGATCTATGTAAGTTTAATATTTATTATATTTTGTATCACGGTTTATTACGTTGCATTCTTGTAGCATGTGTTGCGTATCGGTACGTTATGTTGTTCCAGCCGTGTTAAATTAACTTGATAAGGACCCAAAGAAAAGGTTAAAATGTCGTTATACTAATAACGTACTGCCAGTCAGGCCGACTAATCTTGTTTTATATATTAAATATATATTTATTTTGCAGTTCTCACTTTTTATTTCACTTTCTTCCTTCATGAGCAACTACATATATTTAATAATAACGTTAATGTTGATCTGTATTGTTGATAAATAACTTAACATTAAAAAAAGTTTTTTTATACGAACTTTATATTCAGAGATTAGAATTTTGACAGCATTCTTAATATTTTATTTTTCTCGTGTTATTTAGAAATCGAGTTTTACGTAATGCGTATTGAAAAGGACAGAATTTAACGTCTTAGCCTAAATAAATCATTTTTTCTATACAAGTCGTCTATATTTAAAACCGTCCATTTTGATTTTTCAACGTTTGACTCCAACGTCGTACGCAGCGAGCTTAAAAACTTTCGGGTACTGAGTTTCACCCAACGTGAAAAACGCTTTCGACTTTTGGCTAGCTTTTTGGGATTTGGCCCCACTGTGCGGCGGCGTTGCCATTGCGTACAGCTGATCGAAAGGCCGCCAAAAAACACGACACGTCATCAAGTTTTGATTGAATTTTTGGACTTATTACGCGTCAACATCGTTTTGTCTTATTAAACAAGTGCTAGAAGACGCAAACAAATATTCGTTTCAGTTTTTTGAACTTGTTTCTTTACAATGAGTAAAATTCTCGAAAAATGTATGTTTTCGGTACACGTTCCCATAAAACCTATGTTAAAAATGCCTTTGAGATTTAAAGATGTATCGGACCTATTTTCAAAACGCTACCAAGTGGATAAAAATTTGTGAGAATGTTCTTTTAGTCTTCCTGATGTGCTACAAAAAAGTAGAAACGACGCCACTAAACAGTTGCTGAGATATAACGATTTTACGTTTCACTGATTTTACAAGTATTCTTATGGGAAGAAACGATTTTGACGGATAAAACAGCTAAAAAAATGTTGAAGAAGCGCTAATAATATTTTGAATTTTTTTGTACATCTAGTATACGACGAGATGAAAATATCTGCCAAGTTTCACGTGTCTTCACTACGCCGTTTTAAAGAAATAACGTATAACTTGAGATACGTGTGCTGTCGGCACGAATGTATCTCGATGGCTCGTGAAAGCGCGGCAACGTCGCACGCAGCTGGGCAAGCGAAGCATAACCTATGGCTGTCGCTACACGTATTATCTATGCCTTCTACTACTTCTAGCTAACTTTTTGTCTCCGTTGCACTCGTGAAGAGATAGAAAAGGGAAATGAGAAACATAGCGGGATTATTGTAAAAATGTAAACGAACAGACATAACCTCGCACCTCGCAGCTCGCATCAAGTCTCGCACTGTTTTGGTACTGTGCAAGGCTGCCAACCTACGTGAATCGTTGTCACGTCTCTTTTAAGAGTCGCATAACAATGTTTATAATAAATAATATTCAAAATTATCGTTTATATGATACATATTTATCTTTTTTGACGTTATTAAAGGCACATTTGTTTATCAGCACTGCTGAATAATGTCTTTCGCTTTAAAATAATTTGACGTTATAAAGTTGAAATCAGGGTATTTTCACTGCCAAAAGTTTAGGCTCATAAATTACAAAAATCGCAAATAATACTGGAAAAAACATTTGTAAAGTAAAAAATACCTTTCTAGGAGTATAAATAAGATTCCTACTATCATTTAAGTATCTTACATCTAGATTTAATATACGTTAGGCGTAGATATTCAAGTATTTCAAATTTCATGCACTTTTATCTAAGATTGTACCTCCAATACATCCTTAAAGGTGCCTACTGATGGACGCGGCAAATGCCGCGCGCGGCAGCGCGGCAGTTCAGAAGGAACTAGAATCTAGGGGCTTCTGAACTACTCCTACGTTGCCGCATTGAAGTTAGATCAATCCAACTTCATTTGCGGCATCGGCGGCATCGCACAAGTGAGCGAAATTTAACGATGGCCGGAGTGGAGATTCCAAAGGTTAGTGTATATTTATGTTTGTATAATGATTTTAATAAAAAAATGTTAAGATAGCAATCATAAAAGTAATATATATATATATGATTGTTTATAATCATTAAGATTGGAGGTTAAGTATTTTTTTTTACGTTTTGGAAAACAAACATACCGTAACATGTGCAAACAAATTATCTATTTCAATTCTTATAAATATTTATGACTTGGAACCGAACTTTCGAATGACAAACCAGATGATATTGATATTTTTTTTATTGCAGAAAGTACACATTCATTTTCCCTGCATCAAGTTGTTGACCCATTCGGCTTTCACGAAAAATGCCTCCATCACTTCGTCTGCCATATGCACCAATATCGACGAACCGGAAAACGTAATTGGCATCACAAATAGCTAATAGCACAATGCTGTGACTGTGTTTGTAGTTATAGAAATTGGAGCCAGCATTGTCCGGACACTGAAATTACACAAAGATTATTTCACGTTTTTTAAATACTGCAAGAAAATTAGAGTTCGCTCATATTGTTTTTTTCTATTTATTTCCCGATAGTTTTCGATATTTGAATAATGCCTCAAAAGAATCGTTATAAAAGTGTAACTTACTTGAATGATTACGTGCTTTCCATCGATTGCCCCAATGCAATGCGGAAAGTCCCATATATCTTCAAAATCTTCTGCGATCCTCCGCCAGTCATCTTCGAATAGTCGAGGTGGAAGGACCAAAGGACACAGGTGTTCCCAAATAGTCTTGCACGTTGTAGCAATAATATTGCTTACAGTCGTCAAACCTATCAAATATTAATACATCATTGAAGACATGGAGTCACCAGCTGCCAGAAATCTGAAACATAATAATTGATGTAATGCAACATTCACATTGATATAATTAAAGTAAAAACAAGAGATGTTTACCGTAATGTCAATGTCAATCGTTCTGCTGCACCTATCGGTTCTCGCACGACGTATTGTTTCTCCATATGTGGGCCTACAATGGCTAACAACTCTTCCAATTGCGTGGTTGACATCCGAAAATAATTATGGAACGACAGATCTTCCAATTTTAGTGTTGGCAGTAAGGCATGGTAAAAACCATACTCACAGCGTTTTTTTTAAATTGGCGCAACCCAGAAACGCTTCTTTTTGTTAATCCGTTTCTTTTTTCTAGCTAATAACAAAGCTAATGATCCGAGCAGCTTGTCACGTCGGTCTGCTTCTGCATTTTGTTCGTTAATTATATGAATGCACTGCAACCACTCATGAATTTTCATTTTCGCAGACATTATTTACTGATTAAACTGATAACGTGATAACTGACAACTCTGATAACTGCGACTGAGGTACTAAGGAATTGAGGTTATACAGGTTATACCGCGCCTGCCGAGGTATTTCACGCGGCAGACGCGGCAAGCGACATCAGCATCAGAAGCCCCTAGAAGCTAGTTCCTTCTGAACTGCCGCGCTGCCGCGCGCGGCATTTGCCGCGTCCATCAGTAGGCACCTTAAGGGGATGCTGGAGTCGCGGTCGAACTCGATCAGCGTCGATAAAGAAGTGCTCACCGATTCTTACATATACATACAGAGCGCAGGCAAACTCGACCAGCGTCGATAAAGAAGTGCTCACCGATTCTTACACATACATACTGAGCGCAGAGTTTTTGGCTGAAATCGGGGAGACGCGTAACATGTGCATATGAAATTTTCTAACATACTTTTCTCTTATACTAAAGCTCGCAGCTCATTTCTGCAAGCACAGGATTCTTCTTTATTGTATTTCCGTGACGGCTGCAAGGTTTTTGTATACGTACACAGTCTAAAACTTTTATCTGCAGCAAATGTTGTCATGAGTCGACCGCAGAATCAAAAATAAAAATGTAATTTTCTAATTTTTTTTCGTTTTTCATACGCAATTGGTGCCTGCCGTCTTCGTTATCGTCCATACTTTAATTCTGGACAAAAAATTTTTAATTCGGTGAAATCAATCAAAAGATTTGTGTGTCTGAAAATTTCGTGGTAAAACAGACCTGTCTCCAGCATCCCCTTAACCCTTCAAGAACACCCAGGGTGAATTTAACCCTTTTTTTTTGCTAGAAAAATTTTTAGCCAGAAATATTAAACATAAAAAAGCTTTTCCGGTACGATCGAGGTGACAGCGTGTGAGAGTGTGCGAGTGGAAAGCGAAGAAAAAGAAGTACCAGAGGAGTTTGTGGAAAGCGAGAGCGTGCGAGAAGGGAGGAGCAAAGGTGAATGAGTGTGGAGGAGCAAGGGGAGAGTGGTGAGAGGGGCGTGAGAGGGGTGTATAGGGAGAAAAGGTGACAGGGCTTGGACAAAGGTTACGGCACGAATAATAGCTGGGATAGAGGGGCGACGCGTTAGGTGAGCAGAGACGCGTACGGTAGCGCTGGGTAGGGCGAGAGCGAGAGACGGTGTAGAGGAGCGACTCTGTAGGCGGACGGTTCGTGGTAGGGCGCAAACGCTAGTGAGTAGAGGGGCGACTCGGTGGGTAAATAGGGAAGCGGTAGGCAGACCGAGGCAGGGCATAGAACAGAGAATAGGTAGAGGGCGAAGCGAAACGTAGAGTAGAAGGAGATGAACAAAGAGAAGGAAAGAGAGATGGAGAGAAAGAAGGTGATAGATAGAGTGAAGGAGAAGGATAGAGTTAGAAGGGGTAGCACGAGAAGCACGGGGAGCACGGTAACGATAGAAGAGCTATGGAAAAGGAAGAGAGAGGAGTTAGATAAGAGTGTGGAGGAGAAGGAGGATATTGTTAAGAGAAGCAAGATAATCGGCGAGATCTCCAAAAACAGAAACAGAGTTAGGTGTGAGAGACGTGAGGGAGTACGTGGTGAGATGAGAAAGAACTTCAGGTCCATGAGCAAGTAATTTAGGAAGGGCTTCAAGGAGCAGGGAAGTAAGTTGATAGAAGAAATAGAGGAACTGAGAAAGGAGTTCATGGCGCAGGAGAAGAGACGGTGAGAGCAGATGGAGAAAAGTGGCGAGATTTAGATTAGGGAATGAGTTGAGAGAGAGCAGGTATTGGGAGGGAGAAGAAAAGAAGAAATGTAGGATGTGTGAATATAAGAAGGAAACGTGGGAGCATGTATGGGAAGAATGCAGAAGATGGAAAGTAGGAAGTGGAAGTTGGCAGGAAGCGGTAGGGTGGGTGCTAGATGAAGAAGGTGAAGGCGAAGAATGGATGATGGAAATAGAGGGGGAAAATGGAAGGAAAAGGGGAGGGTAAGAAATAAGAAGTAGGGGAAGGGTAAAAGAGAGAAAGAGGAGGAGGAAAAAAGAGAAGAGAGGGAGAGAAAAGTAGAGAAAAGAAAAGGAGAATAATGTAAAGTATATGTACATGTTACAGATAATCCAGGATGGAGTGCAAGGGGAATAGAATAATAGAAGCGGTGGAAGAGATTGTGGAAGAAAAAGTAAAGAAGATGCTGAGGGAGGTGAAAGAAAATGGTAAAAGGAAAGATGAGAAGATAGAAGAGCTGCAGGAGGAGATGAAGAGACTGAGAAGAAAGGTGGAAAGAATGGAGCAAAGCGGAGGGAAAAGGAAGAGGGATAAGAGTGAAGAAAGGGCAGGGAAGAAGAAATGATGGGCAGGGGAGAAAAGAAAGAATGAGCAAGAAACGAGAAGGAGAAATGAAAAGGGAAGGAATGAAATTGGGAAAAGGTAAAGAAACTACTCACAGAAGGTTTGAAGGTGAAGGTGGAGATAAGAGAGGTGAGAGTAATTGGCCAGAGAGGGGCCTGGTTAACGATATTAGTGAGGCTGGGGGATGAGAAGGAGAAATAGCGTGTGTTGGAGGCAAGGAGGAGAGCGGAGAACAGAATAGGTGTGAAGATAGATGAGGACAAGTCGGTGGAGAGAAGGGATAGGGAAAGAGAAGAAAAAGAAAGAAGACTAGAAAGGAAGAGCGAAGATTGCAGGAGCGCAGAAAGATCCGAGGAAGATGAGATCTCCAAAGGGATGGAGGAGAAGCTCCTCATGAACTCGGATGAGGAAAAGGAAGGTAAGAAGAAAAGAGAGTGGGCCAAGTAGGAAGGAACCGTGACAGGAAGGAGGGGAACAGAAGAACACAACGCGGAGGAAGCAGAGGAAGAAGAAAAGGGGCAAAGAGGGGTACGGGGAGGGAGCGGGAAAATAAAGATTGTAAGGTCGCGAATGGCCAGGTAATATGGGGATGTATTGTAAGAGGTTTGGGTAAGTTCTTCACAAAAACGTCTTGTAATCCCTACGGGGAAAAGCAATAAACTAATCATACATATTAAACATAAAAAAAATAAATTTTTTTTTATAAAAAACATTTTTTTCGAAAGAACACATTGGGTCAATCTGACCCTGCACACACTTTGATCGTCGACCATTTTAAATTGACGAGTGCGATCAGCTTAAAAAAATTCCCAGATGTACTCGGAACATTGTTAAATCAATTGATATAAATAAAAAGTGCCGTTGAAATTATTTACATATTTAAAAAAATTCAAAAAAAAAAAATTTTGTTTAAATTTTTTTTGAATTTTTTCATTTTCGCACCAAAATTTGGGTGTCGACACTAAAATTTGGGTGTCGACACCAAAAGTTGAGTGTCAACACCGAAACTTTGGGTGACGACACCAAGATTTGGGTGTCGACACCAAAAGTTGAATGTCGACACCGAAACTTTGGGTGTCGACATTCAAATGTCGGTGTTGACACTGAAAATTTAGGCGTTGACACCGAAAATGGAGTGTAAACACCCAAAGTTGGGTGTAAGCACCAAAATCTTGGGTGTTTTTTTCGTAAGGGTACAAATGAATATATTGCATATTTTGCAAATTTTGTGATTGTCAGCAAGAACTTTTAGACGTGAATTTCACCTGAAATCAACTGTAAGAAATGAAAAAACGTTGTGTATATTAGTAATATTTAATATATACAGGACAAATAATATTAAAAAAAAAATAAGATATGTAAAAAAAATGTCATTGGCATAATATTTACCTTTGTAGCCCTTTATACAAATCAAAATAAAATGTCTAATATAATGTGGTAAAGAGGCAACACCGTACTCCATTAGTTTATTTTTATATTTTTGTTAGCCCTCCTGCCCCCGACTCCAACGCGAGTTAGATTAGATACAGGTTAGGTTACACTGTTGCCACGTTTCGGTAGTCAAAGTGTGTATCATAGCCTATTTTCTGAATTTTGCATTGCTTTTTTATTAATAGCTCAAGAACGAGATAATCAATCGATATCAACTTTTTTTAGAAACGCGTTGCTCAGTATTTTACAATATTTATACATAAAAAAAGTTTCAGAATATTGACAATAGTGTTTCTATATAATTTCGTTTATATTAGTGGAAATATGATGCTATATTCCATAAGAACACATGCAAAATTAAAAAATCGAATAACTTGTGAACCGGTCAGAGAATCGGTTTCAGGTTTTGCACACATGTTTAAATAATAAATAGAAACAATATATTAAATTTTCAGGATATTGTCAATGTTAGAAAGTTAACGTCAGAACATCCTTAATGCTCAGCAGAAAGCGGAGAAAGATAGAAATAAATAACAAAATGAATTAGATCAAGAGATAGTGTCTCGCGCCAAGTACACGCGAAGCGAGACCGCACCGTGACTCTTTTACGCGACGCGACGAGTTGCGAGTACTCGAGATGTTGAGATCTTAACCCTCCGAGAACACACTGGGTCAATTTGACCGTTTTTTTATTTTTTAATAAAAAAAAATTTTGTTCGTAAATTACGTAAAAAAAAAAAACACTCAAAAATTAAAAAAAATTTTTCAAAAAAATGATTTTTTTTATTTTTTTAAATATGTAAATAATTCCAACGGCACTTTTTATTTATATCAATTAATTTAACAATGTTCCAAGTACATGTAGACATTTTTTCAAGCTGATCGCACTCGTCACTTTAAAATGGTGGACGATCAAAGTGTGTGTAGGGTCAGATTGAACCAGAGTGTTCTCCGTGAATGAAAAAATAGGTGTGTTCTCGGAGGGTTAATAACGAGTGAACGGATCAAGTTCTAAGTAGGCTTGATCGATATCTTGGGGTCGATTTATAAAGAAGAGTGTTTTTGTCTTTCCGCTACGTGTCCTACGAGTGAAGATATTGCGATGCAAAGTCCAAATGTAAAAATTTCATATTAAGATACGTCGTCGTCGTCGTCGTCGTCTCTCAATCAAAGAAACGTAACTTTTACTACTTTCAACGATAGATGGCTCTTGATTTCCGATAAATCGCGCGCGCATTATTATCGATCTAGTAGGTAAATTAGGTCGATAAACTTATCGGTCAGGAGAAAAATTTCTATTTAGGTAAATTAGGTTAATATAGATTTATCGGCCAGGAGGTTATCAAGAGACACGGTACAGCGCGTTTAACGCACTAAGTAGTTACAACCTATAGTGACAGTCGTGCCAGATGTCAAATAGTGATAATGTACATTTGACCGCAAAGCTGACGCCGAGAAAATGTTTAAGAAGGAAGGTATGTCCAAAATACTAAATTAACACAATGAATACAAATAAATAATAATTGTTAATATCCTAGTATTTACTAACAAAAGGACTGGACGCAAAGATTAAAAATAGAAGATTTTGTTCAAATTAAAGCTCTAGATTCCTTACAAAACTATGACGTATTCATGTCGTTTAAAAAATTGATAAATTTTTTTGCATATATATCAAAATAAATTGGTTTTTTCATTACCTACGTTAAGTAGTAAAATGTGTAAGAAACTCTCCCTTCAGTCCAGAACATAATATTAAATATCTATGTTATTAAATACGGATAGCAAAAAACATGAAAGAATTAATTTATTTTCACGTTTGTGAAGAAAAAATTTACATGGTCTTTTGCTTTTAACGTTATATGGTTAGTGAGAACAATTGCACAAAATACTATAAATTTCGAATTATTATTAACCCTATTGAGTCACTGGGTAAAATACACCCCAGCGTTTTTTAACTTCAAAAACGACCCAGTAAACCAATGGAAATGGGCTTTGTGCCGCCATCTACAGGTAGTTGGGACCTTTAAGTATCGATCCCCGTCGGTGGTATATTTTTCGGTCCGTTAGTTCTCTCTCGGCATTTTTTCCGCAAAAAATCGCACCTTCATAACCTCAAAATCAATATACTTTTTGGAACGGCCGCATAAACTGCAATAATTAGTGAAAAGTGCGTCATCTGAGGATGAAAAAACCCTTTCCCTTGGCAGTTTGAAAAATTAAAATATCTTAAAAATTGAAAAAGTTATATCAGTTTTTGTGAAAAGTCACTTTTACGACTTTTTTTCAACAATTTTTTTACATATGTTAAATTAATTTTTTGCAAATCAAACCTATACAATCTTTTTAAGGAAGACTTAAACTACAACAGAATATTTTTTTTTTTTAAGGTCACCTACAATTTTTTATATACGTGCAAACACGCTGGGGGTGTATTTCACCCAGTGTGACCGGTTCGGGATTCTCGGGAAGTATGACTCAATAGGGTTAAATTTGTATTATTATTAAATTATTATTCAATAATTCGAGAATTCATAGTACACTTTAACAATAATAATAAACATTCGAAACTACTTACTTTGTTTTGGACAGATTCGGATCACTGGTTTTTCTTTTTTCTCTCAATTGTCGCTGTAATTGGAGAAACGCAATTATAATTACAAATTAAGGTAATTGTATACATGGGGGGGATCACCTTGGATGACCTTGATATTTCAGTATGTTGTCAAGGTCACCCTCCTGAGTGACCTTCAGAAAGTTTCAGCCCGCGCTCGTTATTCGTTAAAAAGTTACTAACAAAAAAGTTTGGAAAATATAGCAGCTATTTTGAGTATTGGAAGGCATAAATAACGGTAATTATGCAGTAATAGGGGCCTGCCTCCGATGACCTTGACCTTGACATATGTCAAGGTCGAGGTCATCGGAGAGTGGTCCCTATTACTGCATAATTACCGTTATTTATACCTTCCAATACTCAAAATAGCTGCTGTATTTTCCAAACTTTTTTTGTTAATAACTTTTTAACAAATAACAATCGCGGGCTAAAACCTTCTAAAGGTCACTCAGGAGAATGTCCTTGGCAACATACAAAAATATCAAGGTTATCCAAGGTGATCCCCCCCCCCCTATCTATACAATTACCCAAATTAAATTTAAATGAGAACTACACTAACATCATTGATCTCTTCGCTAACGAATAGTGTAGTAGCGGTATGCTAAATGATCCACGTGCTAACAGTTTACAATATTTCGAAATATGAAGAAACATTTAAAAAATGTACAGAAAATACCACGTAGCTCGTGACTTCAATTTTAATAATTATATAATAAATATTAAATATTCTCAAGAGAGATAATTGACATCTTAGGAAGTTATAATATAAACCATTGTAAAACAAAGTCAATTTTACAGTTTAGACAAAAATGTATCTAATATTATAATCGCATTTACATTAACTCATTGAGACCAAACAAACTCCGCGATCTTAATTCCTCCATGTCCTCCATGCCCAATTCGGACATGCGATCATTTGTGATTAAAATTCCATATATTATAATTATGCATAGCTTCTTTGAAAAAAATAAAAATTATATTAAATTTGATCTTTAAGTTTTAATACTTCCATATAATAATATAATAATCAAATCACATCAGAAACTTTTACTTTATCAGTGAATAATTAATAATAAAGAATTTTTATTTGACCTAACTAGCTATCGTTATTAATTATAATCGTCATGACGTTTCGACCATAGGTTTTGGTCCTTCTCAATTGATGTAACTTTCGATGTAAATAAGCATTCTCTTTAAAATCACTGTAAAGAATTTATTGCAAAAAATATTATCCCTGCCAAGCCAAAGTGAGAACCTGGATCTAGCAATAGCACCACATGCTTCAGTCAAGTTGGTAAAGACGCCCGTCACGGAATATAGGGAGGTTCAGGTTCGAACCCTGGCTAAGATATTTTCCGCAATAAATTCCTTACAGTGATTTTAAAAAGAATTGACCAAAATTAAAATAATAACGATTACAATTGACCAAAACCAATAGTCAAAACGTCGTAACAATTATAATTAATAAAGATAGTCAGTTAGGTAGAATAAAAAATCTTCATTGTAAATTAATAATCGCTCCAATTTTATATCACGTGGCTGAATATCTATCTATAAACAATACATTTAGTTACCTTATGATGTATCCGCTCCTTATAACTTTCAGACCTGTTGATGTTTGACGTCTTTGGCTTACTGGAAATATTTTGCTGGACCCTAAACAATTGTAATTAATAAAGTATAAATTAATTTCCACGATGCAAACAAATCGATTGTATGCAATAATAAATATTATCAATAATAACAATTGTAATTTAAATCGACCGTAACTGGCAATATATAACGTCTTTACCGATATGAACATTGAAAAAACCGTGAGCCAACTTGGTTTGTCGGATTCACACAGTACATTTTCAGATCATCATCGAGACATTATTAATTTCGACCAAGATTTTGGTCAGTTGATGTAATTTCTAAATTCAATAGTTTAAATTTTTATTGCGAAAAAATATCACCCCAGCCAGGGTTTGAACCTGGAACCTCCCGTATATCGTGCGGGTGTCGTGCCAATTCGACCACTGGGGCTGTGGTGATATTTATCGCAATAACAACTATAAGATGGAGAACCGATGCTTCCGTCGACGGTGTATAATAAACAGAATAATAAATTTCTTTTTGCCAGTGAATAGGGTTCAAACCCTGGCTGGAGTGATATTTTTTCGCAATAAAAATTTAAACTATTGAATTTAGAAATTACATCAACTGACCAAAATCTTGGTCGAAATTAATAATGTCTCGATGATGATCTGAAAATGTACTGTGTGAATCCGACAAACCAAGTTGGCTCACGGTTTTTTCAATGTTCATATCGGTAAAGACGTTATATATTGCCAGTTACGGTCGATTTAAATTACAATTGTTATTCTATTCACGCAAAAAGAAATTTATCATTCTGTTTATTATCAATAATCATTATTTGTTCCGGATTGGGCGAGTTCGCGCGCACGGCGAGCCCTTCGCAACGGATGAGGAAGCGCTACCGCGATCCCGTTCTTATCGGCCGCATGCGCGATTCCAGGAGCGCTTCGCGACCAATCAAATTGCGCGAGCGTTAGCACATCGACCCGCATATCTATCGAAATCGATTGGCATGGTTCTTCATCCTCGCGTCGCGGCGCCGCACAGTGGGGCGAACGCCTCATTTTTCGGTCATTTGCTTATAACTTCTACATTTTTCAATGAAATGACTTGAAACTTGACATAAATAATGTACGATTATTATACATTTAGTGTATGAAATTATTTAATCAAAATTATTTAATTAACAATTTTTCATAAAACGTATAAATGATTTTTTAATTTTTTAAATACTTTTTAGTTTTTTTTGAAAAATCGGTTCTATTTAAAAAAAAAATTTTTTTATTTTATATTTTTTTAGTGCTTTATTAAATTAATATGAATAATTATTATCGCATATTTCCTGACTGCTCCGTACCCTGATGTTCTAGCGCGATATTTTATGTACTAAAACCTTCCTGGAGAATTGCTCTATAGGACAATCGCATTTAAATCCGCATTTAAATCCGTCCAGTAGTTTTAAAGAAAATCGTAGACATACATACATACATACATGCCAAATATAGAACCTCCATTTTTTGAAGTCGTACTTAATGCAATCCCTATCAATCAAATCTGTTCCATTTTCAATTTCTTCACAGAATTGTCTAATCTTTTTGACATGTTCGGGATGTCTCTGGATAAAATTATATATAAATAGCGCGTCATCGGATTTTAACTTTTTCCGAACAATAAAATCAGTCATTTCCGGATTATTCCGTACTTCCTCAGTTCTCTTTCTTTTATGTCGTTCGGAACATTCTACGAAACTCTTTGATCTATTAAGAGGCATACGCGTACGTGAAGAAGTAGAAATTAAATTCAGTACTTCGTTCGGAAAAGAAAATTCACAATTTAACCAACTTTCATGCTTTGCAATAAATCTGTTGTAATCGTAATGGCTAGCTATCCATTTTGACTTTAAATTCTTCATGAAATTTATGATTTTTCGTTTCAATGCTTCCAACGCGATTTTGGGTAATTCAGTATCAATACATGATATTATGTGGCTTATTAAAGCCTCATAATTTAATAAATCAAGATTATTTGCACGCATACAATTAAAAAGTTGACGATTTTTTCGGAAATTTTCCATTTTGCGAGCGTGTTAAAGTATAATCTTCTATATATTTTATATATTCTATATATTTTTCACTGTATCCTGAAAAAGACGCAAAGTGAATTGTATAAAGCAACGACAAAAACTTCGACAAAAACGATCAAAACTTTCAAAATCAAAAAGTCTTTAATCAACTACTGATCGAGAAAAACTGACGAAAAGTTCTTATCTCCGCTGTTTTTATTTCCTCCCCCTCCCCTCCCCTCCCCCCTCCCGGAGAACAAATAATTTAACGTAGAGCAATCTTATTGGCCCATGGATTTACAGAATGCGCAGTACTCCAAATACATTTATCCAATAATATTTATCATATTGCTATTATATTAATTAATGTAATTAATTGTTATAAAATATGGATGAAATTAATCGTTATAAAATAGCAATAATTAAACAAATTATATATCCCCCTTCGTCTTTCTTTTATGAGAAAATAGACATCCATATTCACTCGACATGATTGAACGTCGTCCATTGAGCTATTCATGGACGACGTTCGACCATGTCGAGTGAACTTTGAGGTCAATTATCTCAAAAAGAGGGACGAAAGGGGATGAATGATCATATATGGCCAAAAACTAGACACTTTGCCCTATCAAATGGCGCAGAGAAAACCTTAATCCATTCTAATCCATAAACTTTCTTCCTGTTTGAATATTGAAGTAAGAAAATTTTAATAGTCGAATATGTCGTGAATATTTATTAATATATAATAGTACTCAAATAACATAAAACTAAAATAAATATGTTTTTTGAACCCTAATAAATAAGTTCTGATAGGCATTTAACTCATATTCGCAGTTATACTTTCGGCAGAGACTTTAGAAAGTAACCTATCGAATTACTAGAATTTCAGTATTCACGAAAATGTTGTACTTTATCAGATCATTTTGAGGAAATAACAAAGGATAAAATCAATTATAAGTACATTTATTTATAGTTTAGGATATATATTAACATAAAATCTCGTCAAAATTTGAATTATACGTTTTTTCGTCTAATATCCGGTTTTTGATAGATTCGCCCCACTGTGCGCCGCCGGATGCGCGCGGGAGAGTACGTCTGTAGCCGGCCGGTGAACCACACGTGTCTACATATGCAAAACCGAAAACGTCGAACCGGGTGGCGAGCCCCGCGACAAGATTTCCGCCCGCGTCGACACGAGATCCGCGCTCGTACCGCGACAAGATTCTCCGCTCGCGTCGCTACAAGATGTCCGCCGTCAGCCTGCTATCCCGCGTGTCGTAAAAGGACACCCGCTCGTCGCACGATTTAAAAGCAATAAGAATGAGCTCTCCAAGCATATATATATATATTGGATTATGATATCATTGTTCTTACGGAAACGAAATATTCTGGTAATATGGTGTATTTTTCAGGATACAAAACCTTGCACAGCCCGAACCTGCTAGGAAGCGGAGAAGTGTCGGTGTCGATTATTCGGTCTCATATTGAGTTTGAAATTATTCGTAATACTGACATCCTCCCTTTTGGCTATGATACAGTGGGTATCAGAACAAAAAATCTAAACCACAATTAATTGCGAATTTAAACATTGCGGTATACAGACATGGGAATCTATCGCCTCACGAGATCTGCGGTCTTTGTGCGAGCTGGAATAAAGCAATGACACCATTATTCTGGGTGATTTGAACGCCCATAATACTGTTTAGAATTGTGATTTTACCAATGGCAATGATGAGATCTTGTTTAATACTATAAACAACAAAGAATTTTTCTGTGTCAATGTTGACACGAAGTCTAAAGTGGGCTTTCGCGGCCAACGGGATTCCAACCTGGATCTACTTTGGAACCGAAGGTGTCATTGATAGAATTGACTATCAGCAACTGGAGGAAACTTGGGGCAGCAATCACTACCCTATTTCTTTTTTATTCGATTATCAGGAACGGATCTACAGAAAGGTTATAAACAGAATAAAAAAAAAATAAAAAAAAAAGGTTTAGTCACAGTTTCACGACTTGGTGAATGGAGATATTAAAGCCAATTTGCTTCAGCATATTGATCTGTTCAAGGAGAACCTAAATGAATACTATAATCGCTTTATTGGTACTTTGAGAGGCGCGGTGACCGTGCCTCCGGCAGACGACGCGATGGGAGCAAATGCGGTTGCCCTCCTGACCTCAACAAGCGAAAAAGACCCCATAGATGGTAGGATGGGGAATGCGATCGTGCTATCCAAAATAAAAAACAAGCTTTCACGGCATTTAAGAGATGTAAAAGCTTACACACATGAGTGGAATACAGAAGATTGTGCGCTCTTGCCAGGAAGACGATTAATCGTAAGAAGGAAAAATTTGAAAATTTTTGCAAGGAAATTAATAGATTTATGAGTTACGTGTGGAATACCATGAGAATTCTTAAAAATGCCAGAAAGATGTAGAGTGGAATAAATGACAAACTAATAATAGAGAGAAAGAAATTAAAAAGGAAATCAACAAGCTTGCTACTCCTTGTGTAGGCATAGAGCCAGTGCGTGATTTTGGTGAGCTATACGAGGATGCTGCTCTCAAGTCTTCGTTTCAACGATCTGAGCTGGACTGAGCCATTGACATGATGAGAAGGAATTCTGCCCCCGACCAATCTCTCGTCATGCATGGGCAAATTAATGGAACGTATGATCAACGAGACTGTTCTGGTAGGCGGAAAAGAAGAATAAATTCAGCAAGACTCAAAATGGTTTCAGGAGAGGTAGATCATGCGTTGACAGTTTGGTCAAAATTACTTCGGACATCCGGGCATCTATGTGCGTAGGTGAATAGACTTTGGCGGCTTTTTTGAGAACGACGCCAATGTCCGTGATGTCCCTCCATACGCGAATCTTAATATGTCATCCAACCGTCTTAATGGTAAATAAGAAGTCAGTGCAGCGAAGATAACGGAGACTTCCTTCCATCGTCTCAACGGTACGTGTGATCACCGCGAGAGATTACATGCGTCTCTTATTTACCATCACATGCGTCTCTTATTTACCATTAAGACGGTCGGATGACATATTAAGATTCGCGTATGGAGGGACATCACGGACATTGGCGTCGTTTTTGCAGCGGAGGGGACGACCGATATACATTTGACGAATCACCTGAGGTTTTGACATTTTACATAATGTGACCGTTGCGAATTCTCAGTCCTTTTTTGCGGTTGATTTGATGCGTTAAATTCTAAGGAGCGATTAAATTGGAATTATGCGGTTAGTTCTAAAGAAGGCCAAGTAAGGCTCGAAACGTCGACGTTGTTTTTTATATTGCGAACACATTCGTTATCAAAGTGGTTTTAATAAATATACACCATTAATAGCTCGTAATTTGGCCGTTTCTATTATTTAGCTATTGCTTTATCGAGCGAAATCGAATACTTATTTGATTACGGTAATTTTGTGTATTATCCCAGGAAAAGTGCTTATCAGCTTAAGCTGGAAAGAATTCAATACATGGGTATTCGCACGGCTTTGGGGTACAGAAACAGTACTCCCAATAATGTTATTGTTGCTGAGGCCAAGGTGAGATTGATTAGAGATCGGGCCGAGATGCTTGCTAGAAATTTCGTTGGCAAGACTATTGCGTACAACGACAACGGCTTGTGCTACAAGCTGCAACGACTTTACGAACGGGAAAACTTCGCCCGTTATTGCCAGCCAATGTACAAATTGTCCCTAATGTCTCTTGTTTGGAAGAAATACCTCCCATTCAAGATAAAAATTGGTCAATCTAGAAAATTCGAGATTTTCCAAGGGTCTTTCGGTGCACACGCGTATAAGGCGGTAGTTGATACCTCAATTGAAGAACTTAGAAAAGCTAATGACAGGTATTTTGACGAGGCACTCGTCCGTAATGTAATTTTCAAATATGAATTAAGACCTTCTTCGGAGATTATTTTTACAGACGGTTCACATGATGAGACAAATTGCACTACTGGCGGCAGTATTGTTATTAATAATCAAGAAATTGCATATAAGATGAGTCTTCCGAAAGTATGCTCATCCTTCACTGCTGAGGCGTTTGCTATTAAGTCCTCTTTAGAATTGATGGTCCTTCAGAAAGACCAGAGACAGACATATTGTGATCTTGTCAGACTGTAAGTCGGCTCTTGAGGCTGTGCGCAACAATCATTTTAATGTACATAAGAACCGCTACATTACGAATGTTAGACTTCATCTGTATAGTTTGGAGAGGAACTACGATAGAAGAGTCGTACTCGTTTGGATCCCGGCTCACGTTGGTATCGCTGGGAATGAAGTGGCTAATAGTGTTGCCAAAAAGGCTGCGCGTAAGGAAGCTGACCCTGGAATCGAGGTGCCAATCGGGGATTTGATGACACGCGCCAGGAAGGAAACGTGGGACTCCACTCAGGAATCACTAATAAGAGACTCCGAACATAGGGGTATCTTCTACTTTGAGAATTTCTACGATAGGCAAACTCTGAGGCCTTGGTTCTGTAAAATAAACGCTGAGAGATACTTTGTGACACTCATCAATACATTAGCCAATCATTATCTTCGTGTCTCTTTAAACCTTGGTGTCTCTTTAAAGAGAAAGGGCTATGTGGATGAAGAAAGGTGCAAATGTGGCTACAAGCGTGAAGATTTGGATCACATTTTACAACGATGTAATAGATATGATGATTTGAGAGTGAATATGGATGAGAAGCTCAGAGTTGAGGGGTACTTCGCGGAGATAGATATACATAGCCTTATTAAGAGAAGAGAATATAATATTATATATATATATATATATATATATATATATATATCCACCTTTAAAAAAGGCGTGTTACCTGAGTGAATTTCGTTTGTATCGAAAAATTGAAACCTCTTTTCCGCGATGCCGATTGGTTATCTCGATTGATTGCCGCGCCGTAGTTTGCTTCATCCCGTGAGGGACTGTCATCGCGGAGTGTGGCGAGTTTCGTGCGTGTATATAGTGCGTCGTGTGTGTCGTGATGTGACAGCTCGCGTCGTGTCGCGATTATTATATAATAGCATAATGTTAAAGCTAAATAGCGCGCGCGAAGCGCGCGTCTGTAGTGTCTAGTATATATATATATATATATATAGTTTTCAAATTTTTAAAACAGGTTGGCAAAGTTATATAATAATTGACGCTAGTGTGTTGTGTGTATTAAGTTTTGAGTTGTTTATTTGGGCTTAATTCTGTTTGTGTCAGTTTACCCAATCGGGTATAAGGCACCGTAATTTCCCTCACTCGAGGAAACTTTCAAAACCCCCCCAGAACTATTGAAAAGGGAGTCAGAACTCTCAATAGTTTGTGAGTTTCCGCAAAATGAGACGCTAGCTTCACATACACCAGAAAAACCGAGTCTTGTGTCTTCCTCCACACCTACTCCGAACTCTGATCTGTCGCGAGTTAGATCCGCGCTTTGGAAGCTAGGTTGTTTTAAGATTAAAAAAACAAGAAAATTCGACTACATTACCTCGAGCAGAATAATTGTCATCGTCAAAAAAAGAAAACAATTTATCCCTCTTACAATCAGATTGCAAAATAATATCATAAAGACATATAAATTTACGTATTTCATGATACGTTATAGTTAGGTATATAAAAAATCAAAATAAATATAATTGTTTAAAATTATTATTTATAACAAGATTTTTGTTTTGAAAAAATTAGATATTAATCATTAAATGTATTAATTATATTTAATTATTAAATATAAATGCATACTTAATGATTAATGTCTTATTTTTCCAAAACAAAAATTTTATTATAAATCAATAACACGAATACTCTATTCAGTATCTAATTTTCAATAGTGAGATTTTTAAAATAAACTACTTAATAATTAATTTGATTAGTATTAATGCCTGACTTTTTAGAAAATAAATTATTAACTGTAACAGACTAAATTAATTAAAATTCCACAAATCACAATTAATTTGAATAAAATAATAGCATTAGAAATAAACATGTTAAAAATAATATAATAAAGTTTAAATAATATAAAAAATCACAAAGATTGCAATGTAATATAAAAGATGTAATATACTTTTCATAGGAAAAAAATTATTTGCATTACTTTCTGGGTATGCCTCACAACTTAAATTAAAGTATATATACACATTTAACTAAAATGTTTAAATTTAAACAAATCTATACAAATTATAGTTTGTAAAGTTAAAACAAAAAATAAAATAATAAAATATGAATAGAATTGATAACTTCTAAAATTTTAACCCTTAAATGCCACCCGGGGTCCAGCGGACCCCAGACCTTACCTTTTAGAATAAAATGTTTTCAAATGTTCTTGCCAAAAATGGAGCTCATGCTCCCATTGATGATAGTTGAGTGATTGACCTACCCGTTTGTACACTTAACAGTACTCAGTTTACTTAATTTTTTATACTATGTTGAAACTGAAATTTTAACAATATAAGCATTTTAATCTCTTTTTTAAGCTTTGAACAACATTGAAAATAATTTTCATAACTAAATATAAAAAAATTAATGAGTAAGGAGACATTTTTCATGCTGGGGTCTTTTAGACCCCATGTGTCATTTACGAGATTTTTGAGAGATGTGGCATTTAAGAGTTAAAAACATAATATAATAAATACACTTTGTTTAAGGAGGTTGAAGCAGTTTGGTCAACTCTAGATTTTAGTTTGTAAAAAATATATATGATAGTATAGGATCTACCGCATGTGTGAGAATTATTTCAGATTTATTGACCATCCAGAAGCTGAGATATTAATTTCCAAAAATGCGTCGTTTTACATGGGGTTAGATGGAGAAAGCGTTGACGGCGATGATTGATCCCAATTTTCTTTAATATCTAGTCTATATAAACGCTCAAAAAACGTGCCTACGCGTACAGTAAATTAATGTGAACATTTAGAACGCAAGAAAACACGTATTCACCATCTAATAACAAATATATTACAAGTTAAAGCGATCGAAATTAGACTGAAATAGCAGTTGATAGTTCGCGAGTAGGTAGATGTGGCAACGCAGCGTCGCCCGCGTTTTGGCTGTACCCGAATCCTGTCGGTATGTGCACATTTTTGTGGTTCTCTTCCGTGCTATGTCCACGATTTTTTTATTCTCTTTGGAAATAAAACCAAAAAATCATGAATCTAACGGAAGAAAACCAAAAAATTGTGAACATAACATAAAAGAGAACCCTAAAATCGTTGACATTACCACAAAATAGTAGACACAGCACGGAAGAGAACCAAAAACGTGCACATACCGACAGGATTTGGGTATAGCCACGGTCTCGCGGGCACCTAACCTATCCAGAATGACAGAAAATTCACCGGCATGTTTACGTTTGGCAACTGCCGTTACGTGGCTCAACACAGAGGCGAGTACTGCTACCAACCCCATAAAAGTGAAACGTTGCCAAGTTTCAATCGTATTTAATATAATCGACGGAAAATTATTAAAAAATCAATAGCTTATATAATTGTCAAGGGAGCTACCAGTAAGAATCATTATTTCATTCTATCAACGGCAAAACATATATTCATGCCATTTTTATATTGAAATAATTAGCAATACTACAAGTTTTCAAGTTGGCATTGGCAAAAAAATGTTTCGTTTTTAGCTAATTAAAATATAAAGATGCATAATATGATACTTTTACTATACGTTTTATGCAATAGCAGCGTATGGAGAATAAAATGATACCTAATACAGATTTTTTAATGACCTAATAAAAAACTTTTTTCTAAACCGTCAATTGACTCAACTGGATCGCTTCAACCTCCTTAATAAACAAAAATATAGACAAATGTGTTATTATAATTTTCATGAAAAATATTAAATAAATGTACCGTTACCTAGATACGTACATTTCGGAAATGTCTTCTCGTGCCGAAGGATTGTCCATGTTGTCGGTATGATCGTTGATTCCTCCTAAACTGGAAATACGCATTCTCTCGCAACTGTTGCGAGCGTTTCCGGCCAAGCTACCCGCGCGATGTTCACCTAAAAAAACACGAGTATTAACATAGTTAAAATCAACATTTTCTTGTAATCATATGATTATTTAATAATCATATTACTTAATTTACAAATTCAATTTTAACTAAATTAATACATCTTTTAATTATGATAATGGTAATTCATTACAATAGGGCCTTTTTCGAATTTTGATATTTTCTTGCGGCTCTCTTGGTAAAAACCTTTGTTGTGACTCCGACAGTGATAATCAATCGGGGGAGCCCAAAAATATGTACCCTACCTATTTTATTTACTAATTTTTGTGGTCCTTAAAAGGATCGATTATCTCTGTTCGTATACTGAGAGAAAGTGTCGGTATATTCTCTATTATCCAAATACAGCAGTCAATGTCTTGTACTGTTGTTTACATGAAACCGAGTAGAAGCGGGAGGAAAGGAAGACGAGGAATGTACTACACGACGAACAAAATCATAACAAACAAAGGTATTTATGCATAAAAGGGGGGCACACACACACACACGCGCACATACGCGCACGCACACGCACACGCACACACACACCGTGTGTACAGTTGTAAGAAGCGATGCTTTCAACGCTGTGAGTGTGAATCGGACCACAGTCTCAGCATGTACTTTCAGTTGTAAAACGAGGTCCACGCTGCCTACCGGCAGAGGTGAGTGCGGGAGGAGGGACCGAAGGCCCGCCCTTGCACCACCCCCCCCCGCACGCGTGTGCGTGTGTTCCGGCATGTTGAAAAAAATAGATATAAAAATAGGAAAAAAAATTGGTAAAAAAATAGGTAGGGTACATATTTTTCACAACACCTTCACGGAAAGTTCGACTTTCCATGTCTGTAGAAAGGGGCGAAAGTGGCCACGTTCACGCCAGGACGGCATAGCGGGCGGAAAGTAAGCCCTGGCGTGAAATGGCCACTCTCGCCCCTCTCTAGGCATAAAAGTCAAACTTTCCGTAAAAGTGTTGTGAAAAATATCGTGTGCACCTCGAGTCAAAAGCTTTTTCAGACTCGTGTGCGTTGCCGCCCTCGCTTTCGGCTCGGGCGGCAAACTTAACACTCGTCTAAAAAACGCTGCTTTCTCCCCTTGGTGACAATATACTATTTCGGGCTCCCCCGATTGATTTTAAATCATCACTGTCGGAGTCACAACAAAGGTTTTTACTAAGAGAGCCGCAAGAAAATATCAAAATTCGGAAAAAGCCTTATTGTAAAGAATTACCATGATAATTATCACTTTAATTGCTATCAGTGTCTACGGATGCTCTATCAAAAAGTTTATTGTGTACTAACGATGTTTCTAGACGCTCGGATTTTGTGTTTTATTCTTTCATGATGTTTAAGTGCGGGATCATTTCTCAGCATTTTAAAAACTCTCTTAAACTATTTAAAAAAATTATATTTATTATTAATCTTCCTTTTGATATTAATCTTTGATTGTGGATCACTCTGAAACAAGGAGATCATCCTAACAATCCTAGCATTGTTGACTTATGCAGGGTCTACAATGCGAGTCGTAAGTCGTGAGTTGTAAGAAATTGACCAATCACAATCAATTATTCTCCTTAAATTCGATTGTGATTGGTCAATTTCTTACGACTCACGATTTACGACTCGCATTGTAGACCCTGCATTAGATTTAGCTGATCTTACATATATTACGTTTACGCGAGCGTTACTTCTGTAGTAACTTACGGTAATTCACTCGTTTACGCGGAATAAATTATCGTAAGTTACTACAAAATCCCGTTTACGCGAAGGAATTATCGTAAGTTACTACAGAAGTAACGCTCGCGTAAACGTAGTAATAGTACACAAACATTATTATGTTATAAGAAACATTGATATTGATTTTCTGTATCTATAACAGTACTTGTTTTTTAACAGTACCTACTTTTTTTATAACATAAGGGTCAGGCAGTCAGGCTACTGGAATAGGTTTCACTATCAGCCATTTATTTATTGCTAATTTTACAATAAATAATGCGCGTTATATAGGAAAGCGCCATATACATTTCGGTTATGATCCCACAGAATTCAAATCAACAATCAGTTCTTGTAAACAATAACAAATTGTTTAAACAATACTATCATAAACAAAAAATTTTTAACTATTTTGTTCACTAAAAATTCCTATTGTTTCCTTATAATGGTAACCGCATTGATCCAAAAGTGACATCTTTGCTGGTCAGACCTAAGGCTTTCAAGGATTAATTACAATTTTATATATTTGAAGGGTTAAAACGACGGAACTGTCCATTTTTTGACATTTTGCCTGAGGAAATATTTGTTCAGTGACCCAAAAAGTATTTCAAATTCAGCCATTTTCGCCGGGGCTCATTTTCATGATATTTAGAGCGGAGTCCTTTCTTTCTGTGTAAAGAAAGAGCACTAAAATTAATAACAACATATACCTACACACAACAATCCTTTTGCGTTAACTTAATATATTTTTCAGGAGTTATAAACTTACTTAGATATAATTTATTTACAATAATTCAGATTCATATCTGTACAAAAATTTTAGAAAGATTTAATCTTAATACAAAATTAAACACGTACCCTTTTTTTTACGTGAGGAAATCTTCAACTACCGAGCTACGCCCAGTAGCCCTCCGGTGTCAGGGGGAAAAGACCCCCTCGCCCTCCGGGAAGAGAAACGAGGGGAGTGTGGGATTCTACGCATGTCGCAAGCGGCACGTGCAGCCTACCCACTAAAACCTCACGGGGGTCCTTCACTGCGTTTGTGGGGGCGCCCCGGAGCGCAGTGAAGGACAATTTACAATAATTCAGATTTATATCTGTACAAAAATTTTTGAAAGATTTAATCTTAAAGGCCCTGGATAATCACGGAAAATACAGCGGTCGAGTGGCACGACACCTACTAGAGGAAGCTTCGAAGCTTCATACAAAATTACTAGATTTGGGCCGCGAGTCACTCGAGAGTCGACTGGTGGGGGAAACGTACACAAGATACCTGTGCATTCAGATACGTTCTTTCTCTTGTGTGCGTGTGCCCCACCAGTCGACTCTCGACTCTCTCGAGTGGCTCGCGGCGGAAAACATGTCAAAAAGTGTCTTGCGGAAGATCTCATTGGTAAAATAACTCATTAATCGTACTAAAAATTGTGCATTATTGAGCTTCAGTTTGTTGGTTATGTCAATGTGCTGTCTATTGCCTCAAATAGTAATCCAATAAAGTGTTATCAGTATTCATAAATCAGTTTTCCAGCACAGTGTTACGCCGACCGCATCAGCTGTCAATTTTTCATTGCACTGTTACTACACTTTCTATATTAGGACCAGCAAATTAGTGAGCAAGTAAACATACAATATGTTTTCATCTTTCACTTGAGCGCTTATATTCAATCGTACGGTGACTCCTTCTTATTTAAGATCTTCCGTAAGAATTGTCCATATTTCAGTGTCTGATTCAAGATGGCTGACCTGGGTATCCAGGGCCCTTAAGGGTCGGCAGGAGTCACGGTGAAGACCTCTGTCAGCCTATGTGCACTTTATGCACTAGTGCAGTTTAAACTGCAATTTAACTCCGTATTTTATTTATTATAAATTTATAAAAGCAAAATTGCAAAATCGGGCTTTTTAGCGCACTGCATTATTATGTAAAGAGTATATTAAAAAAAAATTCACGAATCTATGTAACTTATTTTATGAGAAATCTTGTTACGGATTCGTAATAACAAGATTTCTCATAAAATAAGTTACATAGATTCGTGAATTTTTTTTAAATATACTCTTTATATAATAATGTCGTGCGCTAAAGAGCCCGATTTTGCATTTTTGCTTTTATAAATTTATAATAAATAAAATACGGAGTTAAAGTGCAGTTTAAACTGCACTAGTGCATAAAGTGCACCTGAGTTTGCCTGGGTCTCCTGCCCTGCCGACCCTTAAGGGGATCCTGCAGTGACTGGCGAACTTCCTCGATGTCGATAATGTCAACCTTTCTAATTTTGTTTTCCCTATATCTGTCTTTGTCTAACGAAATGACATCTGTTCTTTTTTCGATTGCTCGCCATCTCTCGCAAGATCCGGCAACTACTGTTGCTGCTCTTCTTGTCATTTGCATCCGTATTTGCATTACTAAAATAATTTTTCGATGGATCTTTTTTTGTACGCATTGAATCTTACTTCTACTTGCACGATATTATTCCTACATGTTTTCCCAAGGGCAGATGATAAAAATTATGTATGTATAAACTGCAGAATTTTTGTTTTAAGCAAATATTGTCGTCAGGTGACAGCTACGTATGTGCCCAAAAAAGTAACATTTTTAATTTTTTGGCGTTTTTGATATAAAATCGCGTTTTCTGCCCTGGATTTTTGTGCGTACTTTAATTCTAGACCAAAAATTTGCAATTCTGTAAAGCCAACTAAAAGATCCATCGAAAAACGATAATGTCGGTAAATCATACGGCTGCAGGATCCCCTTAATACAAAATTAAACACGTACCAATATCATTAGCCCTTAGCTGGCACACTGAGTCGTTTCAGACCTCACCACTAAAATGCTTGCAGCGAGGAAGCTATTGATTTTTTTCATTTAAAAAAATTCCAAGATAGTCTTCGAATGTTGTTTTAACAGATGTCATAGGTTATTTTGATAAAATGTAATATTATTAATATTAAGTTGAAAAAAATTAGAGAACGTAAAAAAACAAAAAAATGACTATTTTCACTCAAAAATTCATAACTCTTCCATTTTTAGTACCATTTTCGTACTATAAAGGGGCTTAAATTAGAACTAAACTAGGCTGGGGCGTTTAATACCCCACAGTGCCAGCTAAGGGTTAGTACATATATTGCTCCATATTATTTGTTTGTATCACGACCTCTTTACAATTCTCTACACTTCTAAAGTAATAATAATTAATTAAGTGATAAGTGCAAATATATGATTTCCCAAAATTATTCAACAAAATTGTGCGAGTAAAAGTTTGCTCGAAGATTGATTTACTTTAGACTCATGACTCGCATTTGCAAGAAAACGTATAATATTGTTGAGGCATAAATAGAATTATAGCATCTAATCAGTTTTGTCATGTAATAAATTTAATCCGGGGGTCCCCCGTAGCCCTCGGCGGGGAAACAGATGGAACACAGAAAGGAAGGAAAAGTGCGTCCGAAAAAGGGTTTATAGAGGATAGGGAACATGGAAGAGGAAAGGCAGGGGTGCAGAAAGCGGAAAGGAAAAGGAGTAAATGGAGGCGAGATGGTAACGGCAGAGGAACGTCGGAACGCTGCCCGAGAAGAGAAGGTTGGAGAATGAGGTTAGGATGAAAGAGCGAAAAAGGAGGTGACACCTGAGGAGAGAGCGGTAGAAGCGGTCGCGCGTCTGCGCAACGGGTGCGACGGACAAGTGGCGAGTTCGAGAGATCGAAGGAAGGGATCGATGTTTTGCGGAAGTCGGCGTGACGGCGAGGAGACAGTGAGACGATGGAGGGTTCTGACACAGATTAATAGACAGATAGCCAATGGTCCCTCAAAAGTCGAGACCAGCATTTCCGTGCTTTGATTACCGACACA
>NW_020209967.1:0-2625 GCF_003070985.1 Temnothorax curvispinosus
AATCTTTTCTCCAGTCGGAATAATCTGCTCAGGTGGTAATAAAGTAACAGGGTTGGGAAAGTTACTTTTTAAAAATAACTAGTTACAGTTATCGTTACCGAGTCAAAAAAGTAATTAGTTACAGTTACTAGTTACTGATTCTCAAAAGTAACTCGTTACAGTTACAGTTACTTAAAAAGTAACTATTAGTTACTTTTTCAGTTACTTTTTTAAAATGTTAAAACAAGATTACAGAATAAAAAGTTTAATTTTAACATGATAATTTTAAACTTAAAATTCTTAAATAAAATGTATTATATATGAAACTAAAATTATATACATATATGTATATTATAATATTATATATACATATTATACAGGGTGTCCTATGAGTCCTATGACTCGAGGTCCGGGTGTGTTATTGAAGTCATTTAGAGTTGAAATTGTTTAATAAACATTAAACATATCTCCGTAAATATTCCTAACAGAACCACAACTATTGAAAGTTAATATGAATATTTGAAACATTTTCAAATCCTTAGACTACTTTTTTTGGGGGCATATGAAGTCAGTAGTTTATACAGAACAATCTCGCAATAGGGATGAACTTGTGAACAGAATTATGGATGCAGCAACGCAAATAAGACATTCTCCTGGCATGGTGGAGCGAGCTATTAGATCACTTTTACCTTTTGAAACAGTTTTTTAGGCTTCCTGAGAGAAGCCGCTGATCAAGGCAGCGACATAGACGCACTTGACATCCCTGCTTTCACTCTCCCTTATGACGACTTGGCTACCAGACCTGTGTTTTGTCTGTCGAAGAAAGATTATTATTTTTCTTCGACAGGAGATCTGTCGGTCTCCTCAACCGACAAATCAGGCTCTTCCACATGTACCAATGGTGTTTGAGTAGCTCATCGGCTGGCAATGCATCGAAAGGAATATCCCTGATTTTGATCTCGGTGAATAGGCTTTTTAGCTGATTTGCTGATTGTTCATTGGCGCATTTATATAAAGATGATTACGCTATTTCTTTCTCAGGAATTTCTCATAAAGGTGGGAACTAGCGCACTCTCGAAGTTCAAGGATCTGCTGATCAGCTTTCTGATCACACCCACTTCACCGACATCTAGCCCTCGTTCTAGAAGGCTATCCTGATTATGCTCTTATCTTAATCGCTTGGGCGCAAGAACATAATCTTCGATCAGTGACCTTGGGTTTTTTGCCTGGGTGACTATCCGACAGATTGGAAATATTGTGGCTTAAAAAAAGACACGCTTTTACGTGTCACATGTTGACCATATCTTTCTCTCTTTGTCCTTTGTATCCGAAGAGTAGGACTTTGGGCTTTTTCAGCCTGTCCTTCTCTCTGCAGCTGCTTTTTATAACAACGTCTGGCAGTGCTGCTATAGCGAACTCGAGTTTTAGTTAGACCCGATTCCGCAACTGGGGACTCCTCTAGTCGTTCGCTCCCTAAGAAAACCATATATCTTGGAGGACTTTGTTTGAATTATTTCAATCGTTAAGGCCTCCGCACAATAAAAAATATAAAAAACAAGGAACAGATATTAGCGATTAGGACTAAAGAATCAAGAATAAAGTTGGATGCACGATGAAAAATACAGGCAACAGAAACAATGAATAACACAAGCAATAGATTTTATTGGAAGCCGTGTATTAATACTACACCAGCTTTATTCCTGATTTCTTATTTCTAATCGCTAATATCTTCTTTGTTCCTTATATTTTTCCTTGTGCGCGGGCCTTTATTGTTATTTCTGGAACAAAATGGAACTAAATTTTATTTTTCGTCCCACAAATACCGCGATCGCACGATTTCATCCGGATAGAGTCGCGAATGCCTGGAATTTGGTTCGTATTCCCGAAGGGCACACGATATCCGGGAGGCACCGTGTGTGACATAACTCCCCTTGCGCCACACAGCAATCGGTATAGTATAGCTTATACCTTGTGTGGGAAATTTCTCTTCGTAGATTGTACTCACAATCAGTTACACCTCTGAGTGCGACCTTATACCTTATACCTTTCCACCATTCCAAGATGAGATAAATAAATCTGACACATACACTATAGATCAGAGTACCTATTCTTATAGGTCTGGGTACCTATTCTTGAAATCGTTTGTTATTAAACAAATTCGTTTTTGGCGCCAATGAATGCCAGTCAGTTGGCGCCACTAATCATTGCGTGTGTAAACTTACCTTAACTATAAAAGTAACTGTATTAAAGTAACTTAAATTAGTTACAGTTACCGAAAAAATGTAACTAAGTTACCGTTACAGTTACCAAAAGAAAAATGTAACGCAGTTACCAGTAAGTTACCAAAAAAAGTAACTTGTAACGGTAACTAGTTACAAGTAACTAGTTACTTCCCAACCCTGTAAAGTAATAACTATTAACTATTTAATATTTAACTAATAAAAAGCCGTATACTATTTACTAATAATTTACCCTTATCGCGCAATTTTTACATATACGATGAGCTTGTCGAAAACACCTGCGACGTAATCTACACTAACAATAAGATTAATTATCATATTATTATTCATTTATTAATTACATATATTTATAGTTACATATATTTTTCAAATATTTCATATTTTTCATAAGAAATATGAGCATTTC
>NW_020209968.1:0-81 GCF_003070985.1 Temnothorax curvispinosus
ATCATGCGACTCACCTGTCGGTGCTGCCATCGCCCATCCGCCGACGGTATCCACCCCCCCGGAAAGAAAACAACTACTCGC
>NW_020209968.1:181-1250 GCF_003070985.1 Temnothorax curvispinosus
AACGAACCACGGAATCGCTTTGCCGCCTCGTTCAACCGGGAGTGCGCACGTCTCCTACTGCTTTCTTTCCTGCCTGCTCTATTGCTTGCTTTCCACCGCTTGCTTGCTTGCACGGGCTTTGCCGTCGCATGCCGAACGAGACGAGACCCACGGAGCGGCCAGAGTTCAGAGGACAGGACGAGGCCTGGCGGAATCACGGGGACGACGGCCGACACGGTAAGTCGCTTCGCTTTAATATTTCGCTGCATGCGCTTCTGCCTTTGCGTTAAACATTTGATAGTTGTGAGGGGAAATCAACAACCCCCCTCTGGTCCTTCGAGTAACAATATCGCAAATCTTGCCTCCGGGGCGAAACTATCCCCGTTCATTGGTCCTTCGAGCCGGATTTTGCGTTAGAAAATTACCGCCGACCTTTCGCTCACGTCGCATTATTCATTAACTTGTTAATTTTTGCACTTTGTAATCGCGCATTGCGATAACACGTGGCGCGTGGTAGTCTCTCGCGATATCTTTCGTTCGCAACTCTTAATTCGCGACGAGAATACTCGCGTAAACTTCTCGCTGTCGTAACCATGCCATTGTTGTTATCTGCCTTTGTCGTGAATACGCTTAGGGCCGTATTCATAGTCGAATCTCAAATTTGCTCTAAAGACGATCTTGGTCAAGGCGGCCTTATTCAATCAAAATCGTCTTAAGATTGGTAGATTTCATAGTCGTAAAACAAGGCGGTCTTCACGAAGAAGATTTCGCTCAAGAAAATCTTATTTGATTTGAGATTGCCTTGGCGAAAACCGTACTTAAAACCATGCTTATTCTCGATCGGCTGTTTCCGTACTCTTTCCGTTGGTTCCTCCAATAGGAACTTTGGATTTATTATTATCCGCACTTTCATGTATGCAATCAATGGACAAGTGAGATAGTTTTGAAGTGAGGTTAACCGATAAAGTTGAAACTCAAATACGAGGTAATCTTATCACCATTTAGTAGTACACAGTACTGCTGTAAATTGTAAAATTAAAGTTATTTCTTTTCGCACAGAGACATATAAGCAATATTAAAAATTTTATTT
>NW_020209969.1:0-3114 GCF_003070985.1 Temnothorax curvispinosus
CGACACGTAGCTGCTACCTCAATAAATCCACAAGTCTCACTAGAGTGCAGGCTGATAATCAATAATAATCTAACTATCACGAAGAATAATCGCGTTTAGCGTCTCATACCATTTATCGCGACTAACGCTATGAAGAGTAGGTAATGCGTCACTACATTGACCGGATCTCTCCACTATCTCCGTACTTGAATCTCACCGCGCGATGATAACAAAGCGACCTTATGTAAACACGGCGCGGTACGTTGCACAAAAGCAAATATCGAGTGTTGCCGTAGCGTGCCAATAGTTACGAAATATTTAATACTTTACAAAATATCTCTTGACGACAAATATATTCTATTTTTTGCGTTTTAAAGTAATAATTAATAATCTATTAATAGGTAAATATTATAGCTTGCGCTTATTAATATCATCCGCACCGATAATTTGTATATTACTCTGCATTCTCGATCCGAAATGATCTGAAAATTGCACGTAAGTCAACAAAAAGATCAAAACGCGATGCGAATAAATCTGAACATCATTAGACACATAATATGTATAATATTACGAAAATACAATTAATAATCACGATTCTTTATTCTTTTGATTTAAAATGTATAACTCTACAATGTATCTATTTTGATAAAAAATCGTCAATACGCTTAAGAATCTTTAATCATGAAAAAGAATTAATGTCAGTTGATAGTTGCTATTCGCGTTTGTAGAAAATAATCGTGTTGTGAAAGATAACAATGCGACGATACGCAAAGTGGCTCGCGACACCACCTGCTCGCTCGAATGTCAGCACGTGAATGGCAATAATACTGCGTGGTCTGCGTGTACACAACAGTATACGCCAAGTGCCACCTATACTAGTTTGTTTTATCGTTACCAAATATTTAAACAATCATCGAATACCCCATTCCCCTCTCAGTAAAATTAATTTCAATAAAGGCTTATTATTGCATATCAAACCTAATATTTATTTCAAGTATAAAATTTATTTTTCTTTTAATAAAAAAATATTATTAGATATTTTTCTATATTTTTACGTTCAAAAGAGAGTATAAAATTGTTATTATGAAATTTAATCAGATCTTTCGTAATAATTTTAAATATCACATTTTAATAAAAAAGAAAAACAAAATTAAATTATCATAAAATATAAAAACATAACAAGCCATTTTAACTTTTTGATTAAAATAACGATTTTATTTCTCAACATGTAAAAGTTTTGATAAAAATAAAAATAATAAATTTATTCACGCATCTTCCGATCATACAAAACAGAGCTTGAATTTTTTAAAATTTGCGTATTTAAATGTTAGATTTAATAATCTTTTAAAAAATTAACTAATGCATTAATCAAATAATGTAATCGTCAAAATTTGCTATTAGTCATCCATTTGTCAATATTAGTTGACAGTTTATAATAGCGTCAATTAATCCAAACTTGATAAATTAAATATGAATGATATGTGTATGATTTATGCGCTATTATATTTTAAGCTGCTTTAAATTTTTTTAACGCATAAATTATAGATATATGTGTATTTATCAAGTTTGGATTAATTGACGCTATTTTAAACTTGATAAATACACATATATCTATAATTTATGCGTTAAAAAAATTTAAAGCAGCTTAAAATATAATAGCGCATAAATCATACACATATCATTCATATTTAATTTATCAAGTTTGGATTAATTGACGCTATTATAAACTGTCAACTAATATTGACAAATGGATGACTAATAGCAAATTTTGACGATTACATTATTTGATTAATGCATTAGTTAATTTTTTAAAAGATTATTAAATCTAACATTTAAATACGCAAATTTTAAAAAATTCAAGCTCTGTTTTGTATGATCGGAAGATGCGTGAATAAATTTATTATTTTTATTTTTATCAAAACTTTTACATGTTGAGAAATAAAATCGTTATTTTAATCAAAAAGTTAAAATGGCTTGTTATGTTTTTATATTTTATGATAATTTAATTTTGTTTTTCTTTTTTATTAAAATGTGATATTTAAAATTATTACGAAAGATCTGATTAAATTTCATAATAACAATTTTATACTCTCTTTTGAACGTAAAAATATAGAAAAATATCTAATAATATTTTTTTATTAAAAGAAAAATAAATTTTATACTTGAAATAAATATTAGGTTTGATATGCAATAATAAGCCTTTATTGAAATTAATTTTACTGAGAGGGGAATGGGGTATTCGATGATTGTTTAAATATTTGGTAACGATAAAACAAACTAGTATAGGTGGCACTTGGCGTATACTGTTGTGTACACGCAGACCACGCAGTATTATTGCCATTCACGTGCTGACATTCGAGCGAGCAGGTGGTGTCGCGAGCCACTTTGCGTATCGTCGCATTGTTATCTTTCACAACACGATTATTTTCTACAAACGCGAATAGCAACTATCAACTGACATTAATTCTTTTTCATGATTAAAGATTCTTAAGCGTATTGACGATTTTTTATCAAAATAGATACATTGTAGAGTTATACATTTTAAATCAAAAGAATAAAGAATCGTGATTATTAATTGTATTTTCGTAATATTATACATATTATGTGTCTAATGATGTTCAGATTTATTCGCATCGCGTTTTGATCTTTTTGTTGACTTACGTGCAATTTTCAGATCATTTCGGATCGAGAATGCAGAGTAATATACAAATTATCGGTGCGGATGATATTAATAAGCGCAAGCTATAATATTTACCTATTAATAGATTATTAATTATTACTTTAAAACGCAAAAAATAGAATATATTTGTCGTCAAGAGATATTTTGTAAAGTATTAAATATTTCGTAACTATTGGCACGCTACGGCAACACTCGATATTTGCTTTTGTGCAACGTACCGCGCCGTGTTTACATAAGGTCGCTTTGTTATCATCGCGCGGTGAGATTCAAGTACGGAGATAGTGGAGAGATCCGGTCAATGTAGTGACGCATTACCTACTCTTCATAGCGTTAGTCGCGATAAATGGTATGAGACGCTAAACGCGATTATTCTTCGTGATAGTTAGATTATTATTGATTATCAGCCTGCACTCTAGTGAGACTTGTGGATTTATTGAGGTAGCAGCTACGTGTCG
>NW_020209970.1:0-1060 GCF_003070985.1 Temnothorax curvispinosus
TTATTTCTTATCTTAAAATTAATAGTTCTTTTCCATTTATTCGGGCCAATTTATCTCGGATAAGTAAGAAATAATTTGAGAAAGTAAAACCATCTAAAATAATATAAAAGTTTATTCTCGTAAAGATTTTTCCCAGAAAATAAATAATTACATTAATAAATCTAATTAAAAGACGACGTAAAGGCGTGTAAAAATTATTTTTTGAAACATTGGTCATTTTGAGCGGCTCTTTAATTTGAATCTTTCGTTTTTGTGTTACAGAATCATCGGAGCTACGTGCCTGACTAACTCCGCCCGTTGCGCATCTGGTCGGTGAGTGATAATTAATTTTTTATAACGGGGTAACGAATGACGTGAGATACAGTGAATACTTTGTCGCGGGACAGAATACATTTTTATATAGAAATATTTTAAAGTTGATAATTTTCATATTAATTTGCACATTTTTAATAACACTTTGCAATAAAATAACGAGATATTTATATGAATATACATGATATATGTGAAAATTTATAAAGCCAAATGTCATGCGCGAGAATACGATAAATTCATTAAATTGATTGTGATACATATTTTGTGAATATATTGCTTCGGAAATTATTGTCCCTTTTGGATCTCACGTCATTCATTCTGTATATCTCACTTGATATTTGAGGTGAGATCAAATAATGTTCGTGATTTATTTCGCGGTTTGGTTCGTGATTCGCGGTTCGCGATTCGGATTGTACTAAAAAATTTTTTTACATTCATTGATTTATTCATCGATTGATTTCTTAATTTCGGTTGTTTCGTATTTCTACATTATAGTATTCAAATTCAAATATTTGCGCTCGAGATTAAACGCGATGATTTTGATTAGAATGTGGTTAATATAAAATTCTTTACAGTCTTTGTATATAATTTTTTTATCGCGCTTTTATACATTTTTTGATTGGAAAAATTAATTACGCGCATATCGATGAGACATCAAATGCAAAATTAAGTTAAATTTTAATTTAATTAATATTTTATTGATAAACGTGATTATTTATCTTTTTTGATATAATTAACGCGCTTTTAT
>NW_020209971.1:0-1925 GCF_003070985.1 Temnothorax curvispinosus
CGGAAAGGACGCAGAGATAACTGTATGAACTACATCTGCGAATCGCGACGCGTTATTTCTTCACGAAACAAACTGCAAAAGACTAAGATCTGACCCTCCGAAATGTCTAATTATATTTATAATCCAAGAAGCTATTATTTACTTGTTAAATCGATTATTTGATATAAGTCGAGCATAAATGAATTATAAATATAACAGAGAAGTGGATGCGGTAACAAAATATTACAATGGCTGTTACTTTTAGTTTCGTTTGTAATGAGGACAAAACTTTAAGATAATTTTTATAATAAAATTTATATTTTTCTTTGTAATAAAATATATGTAATAAAATATATATTAAATATTTAAATGGCACGTGTTTCTTTTTTGATATTTCTTAGAGCTCTGTCATCATAGGTGAGAAAGGCTGACTGCTTCCTGTGATAGTCGATGATCACAATAACTGCAGAGATCGAGTGGCCCTGACAGTACATCAGCTTCCTGTCATTTATGCGATTATCGTTTCGAGGAGCCTGTATTTTAACGAGATTATTAACATTACTAATAACAGCATACACTTGTGCTAAGATTAACAAAATTCCCAACTTTTTCTCTATAAAATGCATTTTTACAAAAATTTGTCACTGTCTAAAGTTCTAAGAACTTTCTTGATTTTCAAGAATTTTCCCAAAAATCAATGAAGTATTAGGAGAATACTCGGCCAGGCCTAGACAGCACATCTTAAAGAAGTCTTTATATAGTTATAAACATGCGTGCTGTTTTTAATATTTCCTATAAGTATAAAATTCTAAAAGTAGAAACTTATAAAAAATATAATATAATTAAGAACATATTTTAATTTAGAAATCGACACTTTATTATTCCTTTCATTCTTTCATTTACATTATGAGAATGAGTATTATTATATATATAATTTTAAAATGCGATAGTACATTAAAAGTATAATACCAATTACAAACAATACAGTAATAAGAATTTAAGTGTTAATTATTACAATTAATCTCATTGCAATAGTTACAGGTAATAGCGCTGTACAAATTACAAGCGCAACGTCAACAAATTATAATTTCGTGATGCAATATAAATGACAATACTGAAAACCTAAAGCATATGTGACGTAAACAATAGATTTCTATATTTTCGGAATTCGAGACGAGCTATTGGAAAGAAAGTCAAAAGCGGAAGTCAATAGCTGATTTACGCGTGCGTCACAATGCTTTAAGTACGTGTTATTTGCGAAATCATGCGACATCACAACATTCCGGACACTGAAAGTCGAACTTTCCGTGGAAGTGTTGTGAAAAAATGCTTTTTTTTGAATTATCATTTTGTCTTTTACGACTGCCGAAATATAAACGTTTAATAAAAATGACGAATGCGGCGAGGCGCGCGATTCTTCTTGGCCAGCTCGCACTTTATTGCTTTAATAAACGAAAGTACATACGCGCGAGTAATACACGTGAGAAATACCAATAGGGCAAAGTACCAAGTACAAAATCTTTTTTAATTCATCTTTCTATCATTTACGGTTGCCGAGATATAAGCGTTTTACGAAAGTCAAAAATCATTTTACGCCCGATCGTTACGGCACGCGCGCCCTTTATTATGTTAAATAAACGGAAGGACGTACGTGTTAGTAACAAAATCGAGATATTCCAATAGCGCAGAGTATAAACTATAAACAGTCCTTTTTGAATCATCTCTATATCTTGGGTGGTTGCCCAGATATTTGCGATAAACGATAGGGAAGAATTTTTTTTCTCGCGCCAAGCCAGCGACACATGGCCTTGACCTACTTTCGACGAACAGCTGTTATTGATTTTTACTTTCTAAATTGGCCTTGACCTAGATCACCGAGTCCGGGAATGCCGACGCGCGGTGTGTGTGTGTGTATATATATATATGCACGGCACGTCTATCCGTAA
>NW_020209972.1:0-3121 GCF_003070985.1 Temnothorax curvispinosus
TAAAAGATTTATTTATATATTGTAAATGAATTACACTTTAAAAATCAACAGTATGAAAACAGAATTCTAGGTTATAATTCTCTCTTGACCATAGATCCGAACACTTGAGACCAAAAAGTATCGCTCATAGAAAGCCACGAAATTCAACATGGCGTCGAACGAAAGGAATGCAAGCATGTTTGCGTTTTTGTGCATACATGCTAGCGTGCACGTGTGCTTATTGGCGCATGCGCAGAATATTTTTGTTTCTAGCACTATATTGAATTTTTAACCTCCAAATACGATTCAGAGTGGATTTTAAGGCTCAATAAAATGTATTTTGGAGTTGCAAATCGTTCGTGGTGCTATAATGAAAATATATTTATCGATTATATGCAAAAAAAACTTAAATAAAATAACCAAAAATCCAGAAAGCGACGAAAAAAATAGGTACTTTTATACAAAAATTAGGGTTTTTTCGTTGAGTTATGACTGATTTCATGATCAAAAACATATGAGACGTATCGGAATGTATCAAATATTAACAACATATATCCAAAAGTAATATATTATGTTTTTTTAGAGTCAGTTAAGGCACTATCAATCATTTGAGGACCATAAAAGGCCCAAAAGTGGCTAAAAATAGGGTTTTTCGCATTTTTTAATACGGTCCACCATTCCAAAAAATCTGAAAAAATTCTAATACATGTAGAACACTAAAATATACAATTTTTTACAGTAATTAGACCTGCAACTATAAAAAAAATTAGAAAAAAATTGATTCAAATATTTATTTTATTTTTTTAGGTTAGGTTGTAACCGAACGATACATAATCGGGCTACGGGGGACGCTAAGTTGTCCTAAAAGTCATCGGTCGCCACTCGGTTTGTCCTATTTCCACCGAGAAGGTAAGTATCTTTAACGTGAATGACTCTATGGTTCCTCAATTTGTTTAAATAATTCAATTTTCAGAATCCCGCCACGGGGTCCTCTTCACCATCGCCTGTTGTCAGGGACTTGATATCAGTCGCCTCCCAAAGTCGCCCAGGTTTGGAGATTGAGCGACACCCGCTTGATCAGGTGAGTACGTGTTCGATAATTCCCTAATCCTTTCTAATTTTTTGATTCCCCCCACGGGGTCTTCATCTACGTCGGCTCCCCTCGGATATCCGCTATCAATCATCAAGCTGTGTCAACGTGGAGCCAAGATGGCGCGACACCCGCTTGATCGGCTAAGTCCCAACATCAAAATTCAAATAACTAACTAATTCTCTTTTATTTTCAGGTTTTTGCTACACGGTTTTCATCCCCATCGCCGATGTCATAGATCACCGCTGCCACCGCCGTCCAAGGTCACCGCGTATAGAAGATACCGCGTCACTCTGAGAACTGTCGCCAGAACTATAATTAATGCTGTTTCTTTTTAGATTTCCGCCACGGGGTCCTCATCTATGACCTCCTCCGAAGCAGACCCGATGATAATTTACGATCCGGATGGACTCCTTCGCAAGATGGCGCGACACTCCGCTTGATCAGGTAAGTAGAAGGTAAAAAATCGTTAACTACGTATTTATTGTCACAAATGATTCTTCCATTTATTCATTATTGTCGATTCACACAGATGGTTATTCACAGTTGTTGTTCCCGCACAAGATGGCGGTCGCACGTCTCGCAAAGTGCGAAGTTTTCGTTTACGGTACGTCAAAACCTTTCGCCTTTCGTATCGGCGACGAGTAACGCGTTTCGCGGGCGTTGCCGTTTGTTTCGAACGCTGTGGTACGTTAATTTCGTAATTCGGTACGTAATCGCGATAATTCGAACGATACTCCGAGACATACGCGCGAGACAGAGTTATACCTACTAGCGTCCACGACAGACTGCCTCGAGGAATATTCCTCTCTCGGGCTCCCTACCTACGGTAAGTTACCCTCACCATGCCCTATTGAAAAATCTCTGATGAAAACTCATGTGGCAATACAGGTGGCAATTCATGTGTTCACAAATGTGACAACTCATGTGATAACTTTTGTGAAATCTCGTACCAAAACATCACATGAGTTATCGCATGAGTTATCATGTGACATCTCATTTTTATATAGCAAAATAATTAAAAGATATGTAAAAAGTTAATACAAAAGTTCTTGCCATAATTACGCTTTTGCATTGTAAATTATAGAAAAGTAAGCAATTCATGATAGCAATACTTATATATTATTTTTAAAATAATGTAATAGAGAAAAAAAAAGAAATGATGATTTAATTATATTATAGAACACAAAAAATAATTATATGTATAGAAAGTATATTTTTGAACAATGAATCATTTATTCCAATAAATATAATATAATTTGTTTTAAAAATTACATTAACACCTTAAGTTCTTAGGTTTATAAAATATAAAAAAACGTTTCTATAAATTTTATAGTATAAAACATGTAATAACTAAATTGATTTGTAATAAAATAACAAAATAATATAGTTTTTATCTCTTTGATTAGTGTGTACTGTACAGGATAAGTGAATGAAACCCTGAAATAATTCGAAAGGAAAACATTTTTCTAAAAACATTAAATAGGAAAGGAGGGTTTTAATTTTGGGACTTTCCTGAAATTTATCATTATGTAAATCGAATTTTCTAAATTTAATGGGGTTAAAGTTAATAAGGGTTAATTCTCTTATTAATTCCTTATTAAAAATTATTAAAAATATATATATATATATACATATGTATGGATAAATGACTTTTATACGATATACACTATAATTATAATTATAGTTATACATAAATACGCTATGCGGTAAAATAAATTGTGAAATAAGTTTTGGGAAACTATTATAAGTAATAACTTATAATAGTTTTTCGTACGTAGCATTACGTAAATCTCTGATTTTATATCCAATATTTCTATTCAAATATCTTAAAATTTTTTTTTTTTTACTTGATTTTCCATAGAGTTTATTCAAGTAATCTTTGTATACACCTATAAATAAAATAGAAAAAATAATTAAATATTAATAATAATTTATTTAATGATCATAATTATGAATTTTTTAATGCGATAACGCTATTACTTACAACGGAGTACTTTATATTTCCTCGGTGTCAACTGCTTACGAGGTGATCTATTTTGTAGTCCAACA
>NW_020209973.1:0-1705 GCF_003070985.1 Temnothorax curvispinosus
GGGACAAGATGATGAAAAAACGGTGGATCACTGCTATAAAACGCGATTTATGTCCGAATACATTCGCTGTGCACAAACCACTTTAGACCTAAGGATTATATTACCACCGGCTTTAAAAGTAGTAAGTTTACAATAAAATTAATAGACATATCTATAATGAAACATATGTTTAATCGCAAATTTGTATTCGAACATAAATCCTCGCGTTTTATAGCAGTGATGATCCACCGTTTATTTTTCATCATCTTGTCATTCTTGTCTCTCGGGAACCGATGCTCTCATTATTAGGAAATTGTTTAATGTTTTAGTCTAGTAAACTAATGTTTAATATTTTAGTATGTTAACTTAAACATTATCATGTTTTAATATTTATTTTCTTTTATATTCATAGTAATCCGTTCCGAAGAAGACTAATTATAATAAGTACAGTCGAAATGTTACCCATGTGTATTGTTTATTTAATAAAGTGTTTTATTTTTTATCCAATATTCTTTTGTTGTTGCTTGTAATTTAGCCGTAATTTGGCCAATTAAACATGCATAGGTAAAATAAATTTAATAAGAGTAAAAGAATATTATAAACTACAGTTATTTCTTATAGTTAATAATATAATTATTGGTATGCATTTAAATATTACATGTAAATATTATTATGCTAAAGTAAAGGTTTTTAGTAAGACTTTTTTAGATAGAAAAGCATATGTATAGAACCGTGATTTTTATACATTACATTTGCGAATTTTAATTTTTAAGTTTATAAATATTTATTTAATTAATTATATTTGCAATATTTATATATTTATAAATTTCTAATATATATACATATATATATATTTATTTATAAATATAAAAATTAAAATTTGTAAATATAAACGCAAATGTAACGTATAGCGCATCGTCAATTTGCCAACTCGAGACTTGGCATTCGGCGAGACACGAGACACGAGACGCGAAACCCGAAATGCGTAGCATCGTGGTATAGCCGGCGCGTGCTAACGGCAACGCCGCACCGGCAACGTCACAGCTCAAGAGAGAAGGAGATAGCAGATCGTATGTCTGTCCTTCTCTCTCCGCTCGAAGCTTGCCGAGTACCGAGCGTACACGGACAGAAGAGGGGCTTGCGCGACCAGCATATCTCCTCCATCTGAGTAGTTCGGACACGAACCATAGCACGGACATGAACCATGTGTGTACCGTTACCGAGCGTAACGACGTAGTTGACGTCCACTTTCTCAGGCGGCGCGTCAGTATACGTCCGCTGGAACGGAATGATCCCGGTGGCCGCTTTCAGGTTTCTCTCTGGTTATACTATACCAATGTCGAACACATTTGTGATTAAAAATCTCGTTTTTGTTCATTTTGGACATACACACCCCACAAGTTGATGCCTATGAAATACAATGTTACAAAGAATTCAAACATATAGGAAAAGTATAAATGGATAGGATTGTGTATTTTATAAGAGAATGTACTAAAAAAATCATACGTGTGGTCGCCACGCGCGTTAGAAGTGAAACTTCTGAAGGCAAAGCTTTGCCATAACTTTTCTGAAATTAATACAAAAACAATGCACCGGAATTAGTCACTCCAAGCCGCCCGCAACTCGAAAATATAGTGTTATACGCAGTTCTCACTATATCCGTCTTGCCGTACGCCTGATCGAATTTTCGTGACGCGTTTTCAAGTCGCAAAATCGAATTTACTTA
>NW_020209974.1:0-3325 GCF_003070985.1 Temnothorax curvispinosus
AAATTTATTTTTTTATAAGTTTGTTTTTATTTATTAATTTTTATTTTTTGCATTTAATTTAACCTGGTTTAGGCAGCAGTCAGAAGTTTTTTTTTTACCAATTTTTTTATTGTTTAATTTTTTATTATTATTTCTAAGTTCTTGTTTTTTGTAAAAAAAAGGATAAAGATATTTACTTTATATACCCCAGGGGGCCTTAAAGGGCGTTTTGAAGGGACGTACCCAACCCTATCCTTTCTGTGGACCAACTGTTTAACGTTTTCTCCGAAAGACGGAGCCCAGTTTTTCCATTTATGGCCAATTTCTTCACCGTCGGATAACTCTATCCTTCGGTTAACCTCACTCTTCATCTTTTTCTAAGGGGGCAGTTAGAAAGAGATGAAGAGTGAAGTTAACCGAAGGATAGAGTTATCCAACAATGAAGAAATTGGCCCTTAGGGAGACTTCTCTCCGCTAGATAAAAGGGCAGGTTTTTTTTTCCTTCGATGCCTAGCGGGATTCGAACTTGGTTCTCCGGATTACGAATCTGGCGCTCTATCCACTAGACCAGCCGTCACCCCTTCTTGTTTTTTGTATTTTGTTTTCTATTATTATAATTTTTGTTCTTATTAAATTTTTTAAGTTTTTAATTTTTAGTTTTTAATCTGTTTTTTTACTAATTAATTTTTAAGTTTTTATTTATTTTATTTTATTATAATTTTTGTTTACTTAATTTTTTTGCTGCAGTTGCGAGATTTTAATTATTTATTTATTTTATAGGGTAGACCGGGGCACATTGTCACGCGGGGCACGTTGTCACTTTGGCTTTATTTAAAAAACTAATAACCGGAAGGCAGCACCCGTCATTCCCAAAACGTGTTAGTGTATGCCCATCTTTGGTGTGTTTACAGTCTTGGAGATTGCGCCAGCCGTGTTGACGTAAAATCAACTTGAAAGTTTTTTGCGACCGTAAGTAAAATTTTATTGTCTAATATTCAACGTACTGGACATGAAGCTTATGTTTTTTCAGAATAGACCTTTATATTATCTTAAAGTATGTACTGTTACCTACCGCGTGCAGTACCTAACCTTACGAATATCTCAAACGTGTCGGACATGAGGCTGTTTGAAATAAAAAAATGCCCTCGGGGCACGTTGTCACGAATTTGATGGGAATCTATTGCGAATCTTCGGATGACGATAACGAATAAAAATATTTTGTTTAATCACCGACATGATTATAAAAAAAAAATGTTTATCAATAAGTTGCGCATTCGAGTGGAATTCTTGCCTATTTAGATTAAAACGAAAACTTCGTGCTTTTTGTACTTTTTTGAAATAAAATAAATGTTTCTGTGAAGGATTTCACTTTTTTACATTGCAGCGCACTATAATATATTGATATTTACGTTGTATACAGTTTGGATTACATTTTGCATGCAATTAAATTTGATGTGACAACGTGCCCCGATCACGGGGCACGTTGTCACAAGCGACCTGTCGTTATTTATTGTTATGTAACAACTGTAAAGTAACAATCACACAAAATTCGATACTGTTCAATTGAAGCTGAGAGTTCACTCGAAATTTTGGCATATCAAAGTACTCTTAAATATTGAATGTAAAAAATACAAAAAATATTGAAAAAAATGTGTGACAACGTGCCCCGGTCTACCCTACTTTTAAAAGCAATATATATATTTCTATGCTATGCAGAAGCATCTTTTATAATATATAAATAGTTGAAAATGTAGGTACTAGGCATAATCTAAATCTTTTACACAATAGTAGATGAGATTAATTATGACTTAAGTAATTTTCTCTATCTTTTTAGCATTTTTAGGGATTTTTATTTATATATAATAAATTTAAATTTACAATTATATAAACATGTATATATAGGGTGTTAGGTAATAACCGGACCACTTCTCGTGGACAGGAAGTGTGAATTAAACTGAATCAAATTAAACGTCCTTTATCGTACTGTAAGTTTCTCAATAATTAATGAGAAATTAATTAATCAAGATAAGAGAATTAATCAGTGTGCATCCACACGATTTGACAAGAAGGAGCAGCTCAACGTTTACGTTACTATGTGCATAGCAAAATATTATGAGAGAGGAGTGCTTTATAAACAATAATGACAATAAGTGTCACTCATGTATAGTTAATAATTTTTGTTATAAACATAGCGTTCCTCCCGAAGTGTCTCGTTGCGGCCTAGCAACGTAAACATTGGGGCTGCTCCTTCTCGTCGAATCGCACAAACGCATCTTGATTCACGTATTTTTATTAATTATTTTCGGTAATTATACAGTTTAGGGGCCTCACCTCAAATATCGATGAAATTATGCTCAATCGACGTGTTTTTGCACGAAACAAAAGAATCTGGCAAAAAAAGTGTCGCTCTGCCCCGCGAAGCGAGATATTAACAGTTAAAGTTGACGACTATCAGGTTATGAGACCTGTCATACAGACGAGTTTCTCAATTCTCAATTGTTTTATTTCTCAATTGTCGGAAAAGATATATCTTACTGATGAAGAAGAGGCTCAACATGACTTTCCACAAAGAATATTAAAAGTATTTATGTAACAGCTTTTATTTCTTATTGTTTGGCTTTTTTATACTGAAAAAACACGATTTGCACTTAATGGGTTGTGATGATTACTTAATGCGAGTTACTCGAATGTGTGAACTTTATATCTTTCTTATCGGTTTCTATTGTTAAACAACTTTTATCACACTGAAAATGGCCTAATGACAAATCAAAACATTTGTTTTTTAATTTCAATAAAATATAGCGACATGAACACATATGTAATTTTTTACGCGATAACTTGGATACGCCGTACCTCCAAAAAATTGTACGAACCTAATTATTGTTTAATTTGAAAGAAAAAGTTAAGTCTAAAATTCTAACAAAAGTTCCTTAAAGTAAACACTTTACCCTTTAAAATAAAAAAAAGTTTGTCAAATACGACAATTCTTCGCTGAGATATGCTTATTTGAAGTTATGTGAAATTTTGATATTTACTGTGAGTGTTACGATAATTTTGTTGACGTGTATATGTCTTATTTTTACATCGATTTTAGTTCTGCTCTTGTTTTCTTGAGCTTATAAATTTTTATGTATTTATAAGATCTATACGCGAGATCGTTATAGGGATCGTTCTTTACACGCTATCCCGATGTTATTATTATTTTTTTTTTATCAAAAAGAATTGTTTCTCTCCTTATTTCAGATTTACAATGGTTATACTATGCGAGTTAATTGGGACTCTTATTGTTGCCGTGACTATTTTCTACATATATTGCAAACATGTAAAATTTAACTTCTGGCGCAAT
>NW_020209975.1:0-1121 GCF_003070985.1 Temnothorax curvispinosus
TGTACAGATAGCGTCTGTATTAAACCGAACGGCACAGGAGGACAAAATGCACAGGATAAACCGTCAAAAATGTACGGGCAATTGATCACAAAGACGTTATCGCCTGATAAAGAACTTACATTTGTAGAGATCGTGAAGCACATAAAAAATAAATCGTAATAAATTCGAAAGACTAAACAAAAAAAAAGGGAAAGGCCAACGCTTTAAACAATCAAATACAAAATATCTGCTTAAACCAAGACACACACGTGATGAAAAATATCGGAATTAATATCAAAGATATCAATTTGAAACAAAGCAAAAGACAAATTTAGTGCCTTCAACTCCGCCCCGGAACTATATAACACAATGTTGCTTAACCTATTTTTTGTCCTGTTCTTTCTTTTGTGTATTTTTTTAAATAATACCCTGTCGCTTACAATCTTCAGAACGTTACATCGCCTAGAAGTCAATTTAATGAATTTGCATAGTGATGGAACTTCTATTAATGAATGTGTCTACGAAGGACTGACTGCACTGGGTAAAAACTTAAGAGTATTGTACTTGGAAAATATATCAAGTTTCGCAGTAAACTGCAAACAACCTATGTTATGCGAAAATGGTCCGACGACGACATGCGTGATAGGCAGGCGTTCATTGCTCAGGCAAAGGAAAATTATCCACACGTGTAAATCCTTGAATATCAAAAGGGAATATATGAAACCGATGAGGATGGTGGTCATGGTGAATGTGAAGAGTTCTTTAAAATTTTGTTTCCTTAGGTATTATTTAATAAATCAACTGGCAGAATTAAAAAAATGTTTAATTGTATTATTCCAAATTTTTTCTGTCCATATGTTGAACAACAAAAAATTAGTTTTATCTACATTTGAAGAATGACAAAAGTATTATTTGATAAATTAATCGATAATTAATTTTATTAGCAGAATTTTATTGAAAGCAAAATTATTATTTTTTTTTTATGATAAATCCCATACGTATATATAAATTAACAGAACTTGTTGATATTGTTTACTTTTAGTCCTGTTTCTTCCTTTGTGTACTTTTTTAAATAATACCCTGTTCTTTTTCAAGTATGTGACACGGCGAAAAAAACACGTAGCCGAGGACATATCTGGACT